>NC_088717.1:11991558-12291558 GCF_963576615.1 Watersipora subatra
TTTTTTTCACATTATTACTAACCTCAGATTATTTATGGTTGATGATAATTAATCAAAACAAAATTCCTTAGGTACTTCATGTGTTTATTTTCACCTGCTCCTTAAGTCAGAGGGTAAAGAAACTTGTTATGTTAGCTCTCATTTTCAATCTGGTAGTTTTTATTGATGGGCATTCAAAAACAAACTGTTCATTTCATTTCAGATAGTTGCCTTGAAGAAAGATGACCGAGTGTTTATGAGCATTTCAGGATATTGCTGGTTTGAAATCCAAAAGGAGACGCTCCACCTTGTACTCATCAAACTAAACGACTATGGAGAAGTAAAGTGATATGGAGATAAGATAGTGTGTTGAGGTACTTACTGTAGTAGCTGTTTGCTAACAAGAAGGAGTTCTTGCTACTTAACTGTTTATTGATATGAGATAGAAGAAGTTAAAAAAATTTATCTGGGGCTAGTTAAAAACTGCTAAGAGAACTTTGATTTTTTTCTATTTAATCACAGAAAGTTGTATCAACCGTTGTTATATTATATATGTTGTTATACATATAATAAAATGTTCTAAATATACTTAATGTTAACTACTTTATACAATGTGGCAATTATATGAAAACAAGTTTGTGCTATTGCTTATCTCATATGGCGGAGCAATTATTGCATATCTTAGCATTACTAGTAGTGATTGGTCTTCTTGAGAGCATTATGAGTGATGGTTGGTTATTTTCAGAACATTATTAGCGAAAGGTGGTTCTCCTGAGAGCATTGTAAGCAACATTTAATTTTCTTGAGAGCATTATGAGCAATGATTGGTTCTTTTGAAAGCACTATAAGCAAAAATTGATTTTCCTGAGATCTTTGTAAGCAACAATTGGGTTTCATGAGAGCATTGTAAGCAACGATTGGGTTTCCTGAGAGCATTATAAGCAATTATTGATCTTTTTGAGAGCATTATAAGCAATTATTGGTCTTTTTGAAAGCATTATAAGCAATGATTGGTCTTTTTGAAAGCATTATATGCAATTATTACTCTTTTTAAGAGCACTATAAGCAGTGACTGGTCTCCTTAAAGGCATTACAAGCAATGATTGGTCCTCTTGAAAGCATTGTAAGCAATGGTTGCTCTTTTTGAGAGTGTTATAAACAATGACTGGTTTCCTTAAGGGCATTATAAGCAACACTTGATCTTTTTGAAAGCATTATAAGCAATGACTGGTCTCCTTAAGGGCACTATAAGCAACACTTGATCTTTTTGAGAGCATTATGAGCAATGGTAGGTCTTTTGAGAGCACTATAAGCAATGACTGGTCTCTTTAAGGGCATTATAAACAAGGATTTGGCCTTTTGAAAAAATTATAAGCAAAACTTGGTTTGCCTGAGAGCATTATAAGCAACGCTTGGTTATTTTGGGAGCATTAGAAGCAATGACTGGTCTCGTTAAGGGCATTATAAGCAACGCTTGGTCATTTTGAGAGCATCATATGCAATTATGGGTCCTTTTGAGAGTATAACAAGATATTATTGTTCTTTTTGAGAAAATCATGAGCAACTATTGGTTTTCCTGAAAACATTATAAAAATGATTGGTTCTCTTGTGAGCATAATATGGCGGAAGATCGCCGAGACTGGGGCCGGCTGCTTAGCCTATTCTAGGGACAATGACATGACCGAGCGTAGCCAAGCCGTTCTTTGACAGGAGACAAAATTGCCGATGCGGACCTGGTTGGACGCGAGACAGTTGCCGAGGCCTACACTAGACCGAGTGACTAATAGAGCATGTCCATAAAAGACGGTATATAAAGCGGCCAGATGAGACAAGAGAGCAGAGATTGCTGGCAGTATCTTGAATGCTATTCTTTGTATGCACGCACAAACTGAATTACATGTATTTATATATGATTATATATTGTTGAAATATATTTATCTTCTTGCCTTGCATTCAGTGGCTTTGATTCTTGAGGAGCAGTAAAGGGGAAGTGACAGTTTCTTTATGACTATTAGCAATCATTGGCTTTGTTGAGAGTTCTACATGTATAAGCAATGATTGGTCTTCTCGAGGTGCCATAAGAAATAATTGTTTTTTTGCACTATCATTTGTGATATCTTTTCGAATTCCTTTGAAGCTCTGATTAGGATCTTTGAAACCGTGTATGAGTTTTTTCCAAAACACCATTTATCTCTGCTGATTTGTCTATTGGTTTTTACCAAATTGAGTTTTCGATTAAAGTTGGCTTTTTCATGACTACCAACATGGCACAGGGTTGATCTCTGAGAGCACCTGGCATTTACTTGAAGTTTCATCATTTCTCTTATAGCCAGCTGTACATTCCCTGTTCTCAGAGGGGCCTTGTACCTTTTAGTTCATTCATGCGCTACAAGGTATAACTACAAATGTTTTTTACTCACAAGTTTTATAATAAAGCCAATTATTTTTGAACAAAAACTGCTGTTAATTTTGCTGCATTTTTAGTCACAGTTTTTCTATAAAAAGATGTTATGTTGTAATAGTTACATTGGCATGTGTGTTTTTGTGTTTTTTGTGTGTTTGTGTTTCTTTGCGTTTGTGTGCTCATGGGTAACAGTCCATATGTGTTCATGTGTGTGCAATCGCATGTGTGCTCGGGTGTGTGTGTATGTGCACGTGTGTAGGTTTGCATGCACATGTGTGCATGTATGCATGCACATGGGCGCGCGTGTGCACTTATGTTGCATGTGTTTACATGTGTGCGCGTGCATGCATTTATGCATGTGCATGCACCTGTGTGCACGTGGGTGCCTGTGAATGTGTGCTTCTGTGAACGTTTGCCATTGAAGACCAGACAAACCTGGACAAACAACATATATTGTATGAGCATGCCTTATAGATAGAGACATAGCCAGGCATAATTTTATGGATAGATTATGGTTGAGACAAACTTCTTTTAGCTGGATGCTTCATAAAATAGTGTAAAGCAATACAATACTCACTATATAAAATTGATAAGCCAAAACCTGGCCTTACTAATAGCACCCTATGGGCAGGCAGACAACCGAAATCATCCATCAAAACTAGACAGGTGGTAAACAAGTCAATACATAAATTATACCTAATAATATAAACTTGCATCCCTTTTGGCAATATTTTAACTTATAGACCCCTTGCCAAAAGTAACTTAGTTGATTGATGGACTTACTACCACTAGTACTACTACTACTACTACTACCACTACCGCTAACACTACCACTACCATTATCACTACTACTACTACCACTACTACTACCACTACCACTACCACCACTACCACCACCACTACTACCACTACCACCACCACCACTACTACCACCAAAACTACTACTACCACCATTACTACCACCACTACTACTACTACCACTACTACCACCACCACTACTACCACCACCACTACTACCACCACCCCTACTACTACCAACACTACTACCACCAACACTACTATCACCACCACTACTACCACCACCACTACTACCACCACTACTACCACCGCTACCACTACCACTACTAATACTACTGCTAATACTAATACTACTACTAATACTACTAATACTACTCTACTACTAATAATACTACTACTAGTACTAATAATAATACTACTACTAATACTACTACTACTATTACTACTACTACTACTACTACTACTACTACTACTACTACTACTACTACTACTACTACTACTACTGTGGTGTCAAAACTATTGCCTCTGTTGTGTTTTGCTTTCTAATACTTTCAATTGTCATCAAACAATCAAAGAAATTAGAAAGAGACCGCATCATGCAGTATCTTCTTAATTTATTTTCACTAGAATGGCTGCATAGTTCACATTTAACATTTGACTGTTTTATGCAATTACCTACTTTTTGTCTTCAAAGGTTTCTAGCGTCAGCAAAGTAGGTTAGACCAGAGCTACTCATGCTCTTATTGTGTGGTGAAAGCAAGCTGGCCAGTGTATGAACTGCTTGGCTGGTTGACTAAGCTGGTTAACCAGTTGGCGCAAAATGACAAGAAGAAGAAAAGCACGGATTAGGTACTTGACAAAATAAGGGGGAATAGTAAATTGAGAGCCACATGACCGAGAACAAACATATAAAACTGATTTATATAAACACCACTGAGTTTGAAATAGCACACTTCAAATATCAGTTAGTGAGCCATAATAATATGATGAGTCACTAGAAAAGCCATTTGCTCAAGCTGTTTGATGAATTTAGAAACTGAGAAAGAGACAAAATAGAAAACCCTTGGAAAAACCCGTTTGAGTAGAAGAATGTTCAAATGCATAGTAAGTCTTTTTTTACATTCAGTAAGTGTTTTACTTGCTGAAAAACTGTCATGATTAGCTGCTTTATTACTGTTTCATGATATTTTCCAATTACATTCTTTATGTAATACTATTTTAAATTTAGTTCCAACTATTCTGAACTTTACCATTCCCTACTGATATAAATGTTTTGTATAGTCTCTAATTAAAATAAAGTTGCCAATCTACTATTATGTAAGGGTTGTATGTTTGAAAGAGTTAGATAAACACCCATACAACTATTTTAGACAGTCTGTAACTACGAGCAGGTCACTCTGTTAGTCATGAATCAAGGCAAGAGCTTCCTTAGTTACAAAGGTTCCTAGATGGGAGTTTTGAGCAATTGTTTTGCTCGGAAAGTTTGCTGTAACATTTTGGCATCTCGTATTGGCTAGTCTTCAAGTTTCTATGTAACCAATAATACAAGTGGGTTAAAGAGTAAACACTTGCTTGTAAGCTGTGTGAATAATCATATGCAATATCAGAGTCAGCTATTGGGTAAGTGTAATTGGGTCAAATAAGTACCTTGATATCTTTGTGAGCAACTTAATGAGGGCATACTTCTTGAACAATAATAAAATGTGCCTTTTAAAGACCAATAACTATATAAAAGGCTAAGTGCAAAGGCAAAAGCTTAAGCAATATTTACTAAAATAATAAAAAGTTGTATGTGTAAGTGGAAAATCACCAGGCACTAGCTAAACAGACTTCCTTCTTCACGAAGGGAAAAGTTTTTGTTTGGGTAGCCTAAATTTTTATTGGACTAGTTTGGGAAACAAAAGCTCATTTATGTGGCAATGATTGTGGTACAGTAATGAATAACTAAATTGGAAACCTCCATTGTATGTACCTTTGGAATAGCCATCAATATTCCAAGCAAATGAAACTTAGCCCTGTTCTGTTGTTAGGAAAACACTGATACATGGTCATACTCCAGCATACATGCTTCAGGTGATTATCATGAAACTGCTGAAAATTGGCGAAACATTTTAGCATAATAGCCATAGAACTGAGAACTTATATTAAATAGATATCAGAGCTCATTATACGCGCCTGTAAGCTAATCCAAATAAAACCCCGATATCTCAGTTAATGTAGGCTAGCACTGACTCTCCAAATCAAAGAAACAGCCAAGTATAAATCATCCAACCTACTTTTATAGTTTGTCAGCTGTGAGTCAGCCTGGGCCAAAAGTGCAGCCTGTACTTGAAATTTTTGGCTCCATATACTGCTTTCACAGGAAACAGCGGTTTAAACAGATTTGCTTCTTCAATTTTAAATGTTAAACATACAGCTATTACAAGAACACTTGGGACTAAAACAACATTCTTTCTCATTACCTTCACATTTTTAACTTGAGAGAAATGACATGCGAGCCAACAGTGTTTGCGTCTTTAAATCATTTGTAAATTAACAGGCTTGTTAGCTAATTGGTCGGGTTTTTAGGTTGAAGTTGTTGTCAGACTTGTGTTTATCGCATCACCATTTTACTGATAAACCCTTACTGCAGGTTACCAACTCTCTCGCTATGTCAAAGTGATATATTTAGTGTGTATTACAACATACAGTGTCACTATTGCCTTCCATCAATTTTTTAAGTATTGGAGGTCTTACCATGTTTTATGACGATTTTGATGACAGGAACAACCGAAAATTGACAGACGAGACGAACATTTATCACTGTAGGTGACATTGATGAGATGACGATGATTGCGCCGCAAGTAAGTTTACTAACTGCCTTGTTATTTGTCCGTAAATGAACAAATGAAACTTCATTAGTTTCGGTTTGAAGCATCTGACTCAGCATTCATAGACTGACAGGTAATTTATGTAAGTCTTAAAATGCTACGATATACTGACAACAAATTTGTTTCCTAGTCTCAGACTGTCAGTGATTATTGAAGACAGTTTTGGTCTATTTTCAGTACAGGAAGTGTAGCCCTAAAAACCTAAGACCCCTGTCACTTTTCACGGAGTAATCAGCAACGCTCCCAAACATTACTCATAAGTTTGTGAAGGTTGCTGGTTGAGCAAGTATCCGTTTTTCAATGCAACTCAGTGCCACTGGAATGGATATTCGTATCAAAATAATGAATGGGAAAAAGAGGTGGTTTGGTCACCAACCTAAAAATCAAATTAATCCAGTCATTTGATGATTTTCTCAAAATATGTAAACAACTATCTATGATAGAAACCCAAGCTCTCAATCTGGGCAAATGCTGTATACAACTTTTTTAACTTCAAAATTTATCTAGAACATTTTTTGTTATGTATTTTATTTTGCTAACACATTAACAAATAGTGCTATACTAAAAATTTAATGGATCCATACTTTGCGCATTGCTAAAGCTCTGTGAAACTACGATTGTTACGAAGCTAAAACGATCCTCTACAATGTTTCTCACTCTTGAAAAACTATTACCAACATTTCCATCAGAGCCAGTGCTGCTACTCTAATTATTTGTGTAATCGCAAAAAATCTGAATATGAATTTGCTACAATGTCATCAACATAAGCATTTATCTGTTTTCTAACTCGGGAGGTATTTACAAGACTTCCACAAGAAAGGTTCATTTTTTAGTTGGAAATTCTCAAACAAAAATTTAAAACTGATTTGTTATTTTAAGCTAATTTTATAGGCTAATTTTTAATCTTTGGACAACACTGTAAATACCATGAAAGTCTTAAATATTGTTGGTTATGTCATCAATAAATAATGAATTAACCGTGAATTATTTACGCAACTGGTGGGAAAGTTGCAAAAGTGTGTCTGCAGCAGTCAACCACAAAAAACGCATTAATTCGTCTACAGCAGTGAAAGGGTTAATGAAGAAAATCTCGGTCTATTTTCAGTACAGAAAGTGTAGCCCTATAAAACCTAAGAAGCTTGTCACTCTTCGCGCAGTAATCAGCAATGCCCCCAAACATCACTCATAAAATTTGTGAAGGTCGCTGGTTAAACCATGCTATTGACGAGCAGAGGTTCAAGCTGAGCATGTTTCAGGTTTTCAGTGGAACCAAACCCAGTGCCACTAGAAAGGATATTTGTATTAAAATAACGAATTTGAAGAAAGAGGTTGTTTTGGTTACCAACTTAAAAAAGGGGACAACAGTGATTTTAAAAGTGATGACAGTGATTTTAAAAGTGACTATTCTGACAAGAACTTTGTGTAGTAGAACCCCTAGTATTAAAGAGATGAAAGGCACTGATGTAACCACAAGTTTTGAGAGTGATATGAAAACCGATGTGGTCATCAATTTGCAAATGTATAGTAGAACCAAAAGAAAACATATTTGAAATCAATGTGGTCATCAAAAAAGTGATTCCATGTGGTCTCTGGTGAGAGAAAAATGTTGAAACCTATGTTATTACAAACTTTGGATCCAACGTGAGCACTAGCATGATAACCAAAGTTGGAACCAAGTGGTCGCCAACATAGAAAATGATATAGAGACCGGTGTGAAAGTCTGTATTTAATACTCTCTGTTTGCCAATGTAGAGACTGACCTTGAAACTACATAATGTGGAGGTTGGGGCAAATGTAGGGACTAAATTGGGAAGCTGAGTAGAAGGCTAATACTGGTATGAATGTATCTGTAAACTGGAACACCAATTTGGTGAGCAATATTAAGACTAATGCATTTGACAGAAGTTGTTGAGCCAATTCTTCCGACTCACCACATGAGTGATTGTTATGACTATGTCTTCATCTATAAGCTTTGTCTATGACTTGGTTTATGTTTAATTTTGTTTTGGTTCAATTGAGTTTTTTAAACAATTATTAGCAGCTGGAACCGATTAGCCACTACACGATATATAGTTATTATAAAACAAGGATTATTTGAAAAAGCATAATTTCATGAGTTCACTAGAGCAGATGTAACTGTATTGACAATTGCTAATATTTACTACAATAAGGGCAGTATCTGTCTGTCAATCCAAGTTTATGGTTAGAAGTTACAATAGAAAAACATTTTGTACAATATTCACACGCATGACATCGGCTTATCAGCGCATTGCTTATCTCCACCCTCTGCTCTAATCAACAATCATCAGATATTCCAGAATATATTTGTTTATAGTTATTCTCTGCGCTTTATCTGGACAAGTGACATTCACCACAGCACACAAGACTGACAGGTGCTAGTAATAATAAATTAAATAAAAGCACATTAGACATGCCAAGAAAAAATTAATTTGCTTGATTAATCATTGGGACTTGTCAAGCCTCAGAACAGAACTTGGCGTGTAATGTTGAGGCCAAATACATGTCAGTTGGGACCACACCCACCCGCGACCTAGTGTTGGGTCGGTAGAAGTTTGTAAGGATTGAGAAGCTAAACTTTCTAGCAAGCTATTATTGCTAATCCCTTGTTGAAAAGAAATAAACATGAGTCAGTTGTGATTGCAGTGCTATCAATTGCTGGATGAGATGTTGTTGGACTGGCATCTGATCTTACTTGAGTAATCACTGTTATAAGAAATGTTTGCACTTTGTATTGGTTCAATAGTGCAAATAGGCAAATTCCCCAGTGTAAACATTTGCACTTTTGGCTGACTACTTTGCGGGTAAAGAAACGGTTATCCATGCGTACGACTACTCTAGACTTGTTTTTCAAGTGTTGTTCTGCCTCAAGGCTGGTTCACACCATATCGCTGAATTTCGGTATTAACTACAAAATATTTTGGGGATCATCTATAATAACAATGCTCACACTATCACAAACCTATCCACGTTTACATCAGGGAATAGTCCGCTGTATGACGTTCTAATTATACAATGCTGGACGTGGAAATGGGAAAATATTAGTCCCCAAGCGATGGTCACGAAAGCAAATATAAATCGAGCAGTCTGAGACATCCAATCATCATTGCCGAATTGGAACACATGGTACAGGTTGCCATGAACGCTCATCAAACTATTGGGAAAGTTTGACAGCTGCAATCCTTCCTGAAGTATCTGTGTCACCTTGATGATACCATGGGTTTACGCTGTGCATAGTCGACAAATAATCAGCAAGAATGCAACACCGACATATCGTGATATAGTCTAAGCCAGCCTTTAATTTTCTCTATAATATGTGTCGTGTGTACCCGTCAGCCTGACGCCATGGCTGTGAAAAAGATCACTCTCAATGGGATTAAAACCCTAAAAATTCAACTTAGTAGGCTGTCACTCCGACACCTGCACCAATT
Organism: Watersipora subatra; assembly: GCF_963576615.1. NCBI lineage: Eukaryota > Metazoa > Bryozoa > Gymnolaemata > Cheilostomatida > Watersiporidae > Watersipora > Watersipora subatra. Next base: position 12,001,059 of record NC_088717.1, read on the forward strand.
GACAGCTGTCTAGCATGTCAAAACAATTGTGCAGATAATTAGTTGCTGTTCTTTATCTGCATACCTGACCATTTCTCACAAAAGACAAGACTGTCAGGATACTAGTATCAATAATAAGTCATATTGACCTGACTAATAGATAGACAGACTGCTAACTTTAGCCAGTTATAAAGCGATCCAAAATAGCATATTATGAAACTGATATGACAGTGCTTTTATTAGCCGTTAAAGTTTGTTAGTGTTTTAAATGGTAATTACAAATATCGCTACTTACATGTAAATCTATTCTAATAGTATTGCAATCGCAACACAGTTAAATAGTAACATGAATATAAAATTGTAAATAAAGAAATTTCAATATAAAAAAAAGCTAACACAAAGAATTGCAAACAGATATGTTGTAAACTAAAGCAAGTATATGAAATGAATATGGAAAGTGATAGGCATGGGCCAAACTTCTTTAATAGCTTCTTTCTCAGGGCACCATGTCTCATGACGTAGGCAATTATGGTTCTCCCCACTTCCTATAACCATGAATCTTCTTGGCAGATTTCAACAGCGGTTTGCCATTACCTTCTGTTGAGTGTTTTTATCGAGACACCATTTTGAGCTAGCTGGCAATTGGTTTGCAGAGGAGCTCCCCCACCCACTGTGAATAGGTTTTGTCTCTTCTTTTTCTTTTTCTCAACTTTGCCTAACGTGTATAAAACAGGTTTTTGAAAAGTTGTGTGCAGTTTTAATGATTAGTTAAACAGTTTATTAACCCTTTGAACCTTAACAGCCAATATTCCGGCATTGCGTAGGTTAGGTCAGAAAGCCTAATGGCTAAAATAACGACATTTACATGGCTTTATTTTTTAAATGCTGTTTCTAAGTAATCGCGACTACCAATCAAATTAATTCTTGCACAGGGCATAAAATAAAAAATTTCACTGCCAATTTTAACTGTTTTCAAATATCTTCATCTACTTCCTTCATTATAACAACAGTTTTTATAGGAATGACATCGCGAAAAAAATGATACGACTCGTTTGTTGGTAGGTCATGGATGATTGTGATGCAAATGAAGAATTATATGATACTAACTATGATTTCCAGTATATTTTGAGTCATGAAATGATGATGATTGTGTGTTCTATAAACATGATGCTACGGTGACATTTTTACAAGTTTTCAAAATTGTACAAATTTTTATGGTCTTAGTTCGAATAACTGTGAAACACTTTTTTTTCAATTTTTCTGACATTTGCTGTGTGTTGCCAGACATTTTTTACTACTGTTTCAACAAATATCATTATATTATGAGCACGTTAGGATGTATTTAATCCAAGTTTAAAAACTTTGGATCGTTGGATAGATCGTCCATGGTTACTTACACACATCGACAAGGACGACCAGGGTTCAAAGGGTTAATGTTCAATAAGCTATAATTCTCTTTCATCTAAAGGCTGGTTCACACTATATCATCATTAGTAAGCGTTTTCTGTTCGATGTTAATCGTCCATTATGTGAACCGAGAATCAATGGCATCGACGAAGCATCGCAGACACCTCAGGAAAATTTTCAGCTGTCATACTTTCCCGATATCTCGCTGAGCATCGACGACCGCTTTTCAAATGGGAACCAATTCAGCGAAAGTAATTGGCGGTCGCAAGTAGTGTGATTTATTCATATTTGTTTATGATAGTTGCTGTGGAACTAATTTTTGATTCCAGCACATGAAAACACAGAGATTTCTTCGCGAAAATTTAAAAAGATAAATGAAAACACAACGCCACGGAGTATTTCTTGATGCAAATGCAGATGGGTTTGTGATAGTGTGAACATCTTTATCATCGATGATCATTGAAGTATAGTGCCATCAGCATCGAAATACAGCGATATAATGTAAACCAGCCTTTACTGCTAAAGCACTTGTACTAGTTGACCAGGCTCTAGTTTAACTGCGCTAATTTTACTGTTTCTGATAAGGACTTATCTGGCCTTTTAGTTGAGAGCTTATTCAGAATTCACCGATGAGCAACTGTCTAGTGACCTGTGGCTGAACTTTTCACTAAAATCATTGTGTCCCAAGCCCAAACTCATCTAAATATGGTGGCGACTTCCTAAGGTTTAGGCTAAAACACGCTGCACTTGCCTGGTATGGTTGTAAACTACATATGCACTGCTTCTTTTTTGCCAGAAACGAATACACTGCGCAAGTGCTCTAAAAACTACAGCTGTTCTGTACAAGAATATGCCTACCAGCAAACTATTGACATGTTCATTCACCAACAATCTCTTATCAAATCCTTTGACCTACTAAATTTAATAACCAGAAATGTTAACCCTGTTGTAGCTAAAATGTTAGAGCTAGTTTTACTTTTTATATTTCAACATGCTCTCTTTTTTCTCATCTCTTGACTTAAAGATAAACTTGCGCTGAATTTTTGTAGATTTTGTCATAAAGTATCAGTATTTTTCTAGCATTTTTTTTTATGCTAGAGGGGATGTGACGGCCAGGATATTTCAAAACTAAAATCAACAAAACCTAATTGCTTTACAGTCTAGACTGTTAGCTACTCCTGCTGACGTTCAGGTTATACAGAACCCTTCTTTGGTCACTTTCAGGAGTCTACAACTCAGTTTGTTGCCTTTCCTTTTTTTGTCATCATCATAAACGGTTCTTCAAGTTTAACTAACTTGATTTTGACGTAGTACAAAAACAGGACTGATTAAACTGCTGATTGTGAATCTCTTCCTTATTTCATTGCAACATCATCAAAATCTCCTCCTCTTTATTTCACTTCAAGTGCCAAAGCAGCCTTTTAAAAGGTACAGCTGTTAGATGAGCTATTCTATTTTTATTGTTTGATCTATTGCTGAAGCATAAGATTATGGCCTACCATATAATATCCCCTATAAGAATGCTATGATTGGATGGTCTAGCCTTACTTATGTTGGGCTTGATCGGTAGTCAAATTAAAAATATAACAGCTTTTCATACCAAACCATGAACAATATAAATATATTTTTTCACCATAAAAGTTACACGGAAAAACATTTTTGTAAAGACAAAAGTTGTAAAAATTTATGTTGCGACTTCATCGAAATATTTAGAGTTTTTCACTTATCATATGATGTCTGCTTATTGAAGTAATAATCTGTGTGCAACAGTTTCTTTGAGTTCTTCAGGGGCTTTATGTTAAACAGGAACTGCTTGTTTATATAGCTATGTACAGTTAGTTAAACATTATTACTAAGTTCAGAAGATCCATATTAAGCTGATGAACTATTTCTGTAGAAGCAGGGCAAACAGACTAACTGGCTGAGAATAATACAAAGCTGAAATATACTTTTCAATAAAGGTTTCCAAAAATAATAATCGGTTGAGATTTCTTTTTATTTTTGTGTAAAAATGGAACAAATGATTTTACCGAGAAACACTTGGGAATAATTGTATCTATTGCTATTACAACTGATGATTTCTAATGGTGGAATGAACTGCCAGTGTACTATTCTACATACTAGACACTACATACTAGACAGACAACTGTCTACTTTTGTAGTGCTGTAATTCTATATATTTTAGCAATCTTATTTGTATGAAACCACAATTTGCTAATTCGACTGTAGACTATGCTACAGAAAAGTACCTTAGTCAGTCTGAACTTACGATATGACCTCCTTGATGCTGAAGTTTGCAATACTCAAGGGCATCACAGTTTTGATAGGAGGCTAATAACTTCTACTATTTTGCCTTTGCATGCTTATTATGAAGGTAATTACAGTACATACTCAGTGTAAACCATAACTGAGGGCTCTACTGTTTTCTAGTGGTTAGCATCACGCAGGTAAATAATTGTTAATGATTAGCAAACGAAAACAATTGCATGGAATAGTTCCAAGTCCCACAATGCAGGCTTCTAGATATGCTTGACTAACTATTGAAATATTTAAATAGAATCAACTAGTTAAGGAATATATCACAAACGGGGAAGCACCTAAAGAGCCAATGAAATACTGAATAAGCATTACTATAAATCAACCAATTGCAAAAAAGTCAAGTAGCCTCTATCTTGCGCAAAGAAACAAGACTAAGGGCACCCTCCGCTAATAAGCAGACACTCGTTTGTTCGGCTTTGCTTATAAAAAGCTATGTGTCTTGCACTTCCTTGTCCCTTATCGTCAACAGAGTTAGGCTAAGAAACTTGAGATATAAGCAATCCCCCCCAGGCACGTTATGAGGCAAGCTTTCAACTGTCCTCATAACAACTTACCTCTTCAACCTTTCAGCAAGCTCAGAGCGTGTCTTAACCGATGCAGTAATGGTTGATGGAACCACCACTTCAAATCTGATACGGCGAGACAGCGAAGCTGATGAAAAGCTGAAATATAGAGATGGCAGCTCGAGAAACAAACTCATGTATTTTTTTGTTGGTTTTTTGGTGGTCGTGGCTTCGATCAGCCTTACCTTGGTGATCACCTACATCTGGCAAGGAGAGCAAAGAGAAATCAACAAAAACCTTCTCAGCAGGATTGAGGCATTGGAAAATCAGGAACCAACATGTGCTTGTCAGGTAAGTTAAGAACCTATTTTTGAAAATGAGATCCTTTGGCATACTCAGGTGTGTGTAGTAGCGACCGAACTCTTCCGCATTAAACCGTACATGTTTTGCATTGCTGTGGAACCAATAGTCCAGCTCTCAGCCAACTAAACTCATAGCATTATTTAGAAAGCATTCAAATTCATAGTAATTCAAAAAGAATGGTAAAATATTAAATAATTGATTAGACTGCTGCAAGTGTAAAGGTGAAATTCTAAAAGATGATGCTAGCAAGGAACCTAATTTGGAAATTTGTACTTCCATACAAAAGGTTAGCAAGATGCTACTTTGCTGCAGACATCTTTGCATACTGAACAATAATCTTCAAATCCAAACATATTTGAAATGAAGTTCTTGATTGCTGAATATAGTGTAAACCCATTTTCAAACTGTGAGACAAACATTGATGGACACTGCCTCAATTAGGCGCAGGGATGCAAAGTATAGAGTGTGCCCTGAGACCAATTGCTATATGCCAGTTGGCTCACATCCAAAACTGGCCTGGACACCGCGCAAGCGCTGAGTGGGCTATACCTTGCTCACGTAGTCTTTGGATTGAGACACATGCTATAAGCAGCTTCAGCTAAAATTGTCACTGGTACAGGCAATTAGAACATTTTCCAGACATATTTCCAAAAAATCGTTAAAAGTAGTGGAACTCTTTATTTTAGCTTAGGCATTTCCATCGCCTCAAATCCTCATCACATCAGATTTAAGGAAATGGAGGTCAAACGGTTGTTCTACCGCGTACTCTCTAGAATTCCTACAATTCTATAAACCTAATGTTAAGAAAATGACAACTATTGTTAGCAAAGCCATGATATTTTTCCAGTTGAGTTAATTATTAAATCTGCCAGAGCTCAAAATGAAAAACAACGAAACAAATGTAGAAAAGTTAAAAACTGAAAGTAATAGAAATAAAAAGAAAAGCCTGCATGGTAGGGAAGAATAAAGAAAACTTGTTCAAACTTTTAAGCAAAACTTTTTTGGAAAAAGTGGTATGTTTTTCTCATTTGCAATAGTTTCTTATGTTTGAGGCGATCTGATTGCTTTAAAATTAAGATTGATAAAACTTGCCCACGATTAAAACTGTTTTATCAAGCAAAGCGCAGGTATGACGTCTATAATTGCAAATAGATCAACACAATGAAGACGCTTAAAACTTCAACTTGGTCTCAATAGCTGATAATAATTATTACAATGATAACAACTAGTGAACCCATTTCGTACATTTTTTTCTGATTGTTTGAAGTTTTGTCGATTTTTTAAATAATTTTTGAAAACAAGTTTTGAACAAATTATTTGCTCATGAATCATTGTCAGCATTAACAAAGTGCAAACTAACCCCTAGAATCAGGCAGATTTGTCAGTTACTGTCCGACTAAGGATTATAGCAAAATCAAACTTCTGGAACATTCTAAACCCTTATATTTCAGGAAAATTTAACAATACCATGAAACAGAAAAGCTATCCTAGCTTCAACTTATATCTTTAGCCCCAGATATCAAGCCAACATTTACCAGCTAATCTTGACACTTCTATTAATTAGTAAGCTTTGCTCTTTGTTCGCTTCTAATCATTCTTAGGCTAAACGCCAACGAAAACACTGGCTAATTTTCCATCAGTGCAAAAGGTTTGTTTAGGCAAACACACAAACTGCGAGTTGCCCAAGTGAGTGTGTAATTTAGATTTAATAAGTAAACAAGAGTTACAATAGCTGCTTCAGCTAACAAAGTGACATTTAGTATCGGTGCCTTGAAAACAGGTCTTTCTCTTGGAACGAAGCCAAAAAAGTTTGCTACCTTTTTGAGATGTCACAATTATGCTGTAAAACGGTTTTCTTTAATCTTGCAAGTATACCCTTCATAGAGCTGCAAGTTTGCTGTTTCGACGGAAGTTGAATTTAAATTGTGAATCTATTAGGTCCTGGTACTATTAAAAGCAGAGGCTAAGAAACCATAGTTTTCACACCTTGTCTTGATAAGGTATTACGCCGGTAGTACGCCAATCCAACACATCGTTGATTAATATCAACGATGTGTTGGATTCGCTATACATAGGAGGCTCTCAATCACATCCAAAACTGGTGTGTATCAGCCTTCTAGACACTGCACTATGACATCTCCTTACCTTATTATGTCACTGTTGCCCTGCCTATTTTGGAAGAAAGCCAACCAGTAACGCAACCTTTCAGTTGTTAGGATTACATTGAAAACTTTGTTCCTTATTCCTAGTGCAGAAGGATACTTTCATGTTCCCTATGCCTAAGGAGTTTTCCATTGTGTATATCGAACCCTCTTAACTTAATGAGGCATACAGTCTCTGTTCCTTTGGCAGGGACCACAATAGTACATGACAACGAAGTCGGTTAAGGTTTATTGACAGTGTATAAGTGCACGCATAGGGAGACTCACTAACACCGTGGCGCCAAATCTTTATCTGTATTTTAACATTGTGATAACTGATTGTATGTTTTATAACAAAGGCGCTCAATGCACGCTAAAGATTTTTTTATGTACTTTGTTAGTTAGGCATTACAAAACCAATTACCATTTCAAATGAGCTACCCTAGAAGCTGGTTCACAATTAATCTGGAATGACCCTCGCGAATGTGCGTCTTACTCACACAGCACTTCGATGACTGTCTGTGATAACAGTGTTTACATTATCAGAAACCCTTACATTAGAGAAGGGCTTGTGATAGTGTGAAAGTGAAGCTTACATCAGCAAATAGTCCAGGGTATAGCATTATAAAACGTGGTGCAATGTGGTATAGAATACTATTCTCGCAACAACTGTCATAAAAGAAAAATGTAATATAGATTGAGTGAACCAAGATGCATATTGCACAGGCTGCAGCCAATGCTCGGCGAAATATTGGGAAAGTTTGGCGGCTGCAATTGTTCGCGACGTATTCGTCCTGCCTAGACAATACTATCGATTTACAATGTACATAGTCAACAAATAATTGCCAAGTAATCCATGCCAACATAAAGTGGTACAGTGTGAGCCAGCATTGATAGCTATAAATAAAAAACAACTGCCAATATGTCATTCTACGATCAAATTATATCAACATTTTGACATTAAGTAGCACGCATAGACTTTACAGAAGACCCTCTTTAGACCAGATGGTTAGCTGAGCTTAAACTATAAATTAGGAGTGCTCTGCATATACAGTAACTATCCATCGTTTTTTTTGATGTCATCGAATCGTTTGCACATGCACTCGTTCACGAAAAAGCCGCCATTTTGGTAGAAAACGATCGTGTTTCGTTGATTTATTAGTTCTTTTAAGTGTTGTTTTGATACTATAATAAAAAATTGCAAACAAAAACGTCGTTTTCAAATTATCATTGCAAAAGCTTCGTGTTTCTAACGAAAAAATTGTCTATAAAGATGGCCGACGATGATAAAAAGACGTCACGAAAAAACGAAGGATAGTTTTAATAAATCAATACTGCAAACTTCAGCTTTAGATTCTCTATAAGCTCTGTAAACACTTAGAATTGTGCGGTTGATCTAATCAAATTAATTCCATAGTTTTCATGCAGCTGAGATGCCTGATTGTTCACATGTTCTAACAATAATCGATGCTATAATGGTTTAGCGAACTACTGACTAGGTCTTTCCAAACTTGAACCGAAATTCTAATGACACAGTATTTTGGATGTATACTTGAGCATGAAAAACATTGTTGATAAATCCCCTGACTTGACTTACTGTATTGATTACTAAATAATATTAAAAAAAAAAAATAAAACAACAAACTTTATTTATCAGCACAAACCAAGTAAGCTTTCAAGTAAACCTATCTACTTTAGCAATGTTTTAAAGGTCCATGTAATAACTAAATGCTAATGTGCGGTAGAGCTTGGAGAACGACTAGCTTTTCTAATAAAATCCAATATGCATGAATTAAACGTCTATGTGGACATAGCAACGAATGATTAGCAATGATCAATATTTGCTGGCTATTATTTAAACTTCAGTCTGTGGAAAATTTAAGCACTTAAAATTTATTCATGGTAGTTTGGATAAATTGACTATAAACAGAGCTTTTATTTTTCTTGGCCGCAGTCTAAGGCAGTTGTGTTTGTTTTTAAATTTTCTAAAGCTAGCTAGCAATTGACTAAATGGCTATTATGACTAAATGGCTATTATATTACCTTGTTTAGATAACAGGCATGACATATTATGGATTTGGGTGACCCTTCCTTCATGGTGTAATATTAGCCATGTAATATTTTAGGATTAATACCTGCTTCATGAGGTTTGGTAGCTGCATTGTTTGGAATTCTGAAAATTGAAAAAATAGCCCAAACGAAATAATCTGTGTAATTATAAATGTCACACAAGGATTATCGAAAGGTATTTGTATAATCTTGGAATACTTTTGAATAAGCAGACAACTCCCTTGGCAATATCATGGTTGTTGATAAAGCGTGAACGAAATGACAAACACCAAGCCATCAGTGATGGTGCAGCTACAATGTTGGTATGCTTTAAATGTGTAGGCAGTTGTACCTGTAGTTAAAGCAAATAGCCCAGTTGTTATGAACTGCTCATATTAATACATATTGATCTCTTAAAGGTTATTCAATATTTTAAAGCCATTTTTATCACTAAAGGCCGTCATATTATCGCTCCTGTAGAGATTTTTGAAATTTAAATCAATACTTTAAGATCGACACAATGTAATAAAAATATTGCTTGTGGTGATAAGTCATCCTTGAAAGATTGACACAATTGTGCTAAAAAGGAAATCGCAACTTTCCAAAGTGATAAGTGTGGTCGACAATTTACAAACCATCAACGCTGTGTTATTTGTTGTTGCCACCGACCTTGCCCGATCACTTCAGTAGCTTTTATGCATTTATGTTACTTATCAACACGTATCACGAGTTGAATTGAAACTGGTTGAGTATAGTGTGGCAGAAGATCGCCGAGGCCAAGAGACGGCTGCCTAGCCGACTTCAGGGCCGACATCATGACCGAGCCTTGGTTTGGCAGAAAAAATTGCCACTAGTGAGATTTTCGGTCTCCTGAAAATCGGCTGCCTAGACTGACATGCTCCCGATTTACCGATGGAACGGAGCCAACTAAGGGCAAGAGGGTATATAAAGAGCTCACATGAGCCAAGGAAGACAAAAATCCCTGCCGGTCTCTTATATGCTGTTCAGTGTAAAATTTAAATTGTTTGTATAATTATATATATTATCACATATCTGTATATATATAAATATATATCTTATTGCTTTTGACTCAGTAATTTTGATTTTTGTGGAGTCGTAAGGAGAACACAGCGGTTCCCTTGACATTAGGAAGTGACGAATATTCAAACTTGGCATTTCACAAGATATATTTTTGTGAAAGGTCAAACAAATTTGGGTAACAGATAGTTCTTGTCAATTTGGAAACAGACAAAATGTAGTTGAAAAGATGCATTAACTTGTTACAAAGAGTATTAAATACCCTTTTGGAAATCTCCATGAAAGTAAATGCCTTGCTATTGCGCAAAATGGTGTCCAATGTTCTGATAAGATGGAAACTTTTTTAGGCATTGTGTTACGCTATATGCTTTTGAAACGATGAAACTAATGGTGATACGAAACTTGTTATAACATATCATAGCAACTTCAAATAGAGATTATTTATTAACGGTTCTAATAACCTGGAAACCCAGTGTGTCATGAGAGACTGTCAGGTGTGCCAACAAAACACAGATGATAAGTATGCACACGATAATTCTAACATCATGAAAGGTAAATGATTGGTACTCTAGTGGTAGAGTGTGGAGCAGGGAAACTGAAGGTTGCAAGTTTGGTATCCCGCGTGATGCAATCTTTTTTCCCAACCACCACTCGTATCTTCGATGGACAGATAAACATGTTTGTAAGGATTATCCATAGAGCTGCTTATTGCCACTGTCCTATATCGACTTTGTGCCATGAAAGCTTTACCGTGTATTTATTTTGTCAAGGATTAATCGCTTATTTTGTAAGCTGATGAACTTTGTGCAAAAGGCAGCTAGCTACGATTAGCGATATGTGAAACAGCATTAACTTCAGAATTCAAGAAGTTCTCTCGCAAAGCTCAGAAATTTCACTAAAAACCCGTAGCAAAGTATCCACGAGAATAATTAGTTTCAGGTTTCCATACATGATATTTATCTCAGACAGAATCAGGAAGTGAAATCATTAAATTAAGTAGCCGCCTTCCAGATGATGTGTTGAGTCAGTGGTCTAGGGTAGCCAGTTTCGTTGTATCCTATCAGGAACTTCAGAAGGGGAATTCTCAAGCTATCTCTTATCATATCCCTGCAATATTTCAAATTTTGGCAACTTGCCAGAAACGTCACACTGTCAAGTAACTAGGGGTGAAGAGTACACCATAACCACAAAAGAGACAGATGTGCATAGACAGTGCTCATCTTGTGTCATTCGGCTACGACTACACATAATGTTGCAGCCCTACTGCGTTTAGAAACAGCTTGACAAAGGAACAAGTCGTTTCCAGGATGAGAAGCCATAGATTCATATCATAGAGTTGCATCAACAGTCTGAATGCTTTCAATCTGATGAATTGTTGAAGAAATTTCTTGAAATCACGTTCAAAGAAATGTATACACATTCATATCGTTGATGTACATGTAAATGCATGAGGCAAAAGCATAAATTTATGTCATGTTATTCAGGTGCCTGAGAAACTGAGCGACCCTGTGAACACTCCTTCAACCCTTCATTTTGGCATGCGGGTCAAAAAATCTGCAAAGAGAGGAAAAAGGCAGATCTTAGACACAGTAGACACAACAGACCCTGTCACGGTAACAGCCAGCCTTAGGGAAGATGACCTGATTGAGAATAAACACATCATAGACATGCACCACGGTTGGTAACCACCTCATACAGGAAGCATATTTACTGGTACCTAAGCACCCTCAAACCAATTCAAATCATAAGCAAAACTTAGTTTTGTATTTTTGCCCTGTTGGCTAGCAAGTTTTTCAATTAACGAAATTGTTTCTGTTGTCTCAAAACTTGTCGCACTTGAAATAAAAAAAAGTTCAAAATAGTTTAATACATATAATATAAACTGAATATAATATTATAAGTTATAATTTATTATACCAACATAATCTCGCGACTAAGTTACCACAACTCTTAAAGGGCGTTTGTGCTACAGATACAAAAGCATTTTTGAGACATGTGTCAGGAAGACAACTCCCAATAAATTGGCGAGTCAGTGACATTAAAGTGTTTTTCATTAATGTGACGAGCTGCACATTTTCCAAGCTTTATAATCATCTAACAACTGACAGCTACTATTCGATGTGCATCTGTACCTTACACAAAATAAAATTAAGTATTTTAATACTTTTATAACAATTTTCATTATCGATTAATTCAAGCGAGCTCTTTGGTAATTTTTATTGTGAGCTGATTGGCTGTCATGAGCAAGTATATCATGGCAACCACAAAGTGATGCTTTATTGGCAGTTATCAAATACGCCATTGGTATTTATTGTTTTACCATTAATTTTAAAAAATCTTGTCCTTATTTGAAAATGTAGAGTTTTTATAACGAGACACGTGAAGAATTGTCAATATATGAGATGAAACCAACCCTAATTTTTAGTACTAAAATGTGCATTTTTCTATAACCTAAAACATGAAGAATACCTCGATATGCCTTAATCAAAACCCTTATTTTATCCTGTCCAACTCTCTGGCTTACAGCCATGCATGCAGATATTTGTAATGCTTGAAGAAGCTGTTGCCCAGGCAACATTCAGTTGAAATTATGGAAGAGTGCATCAGCAGTGATAGCATTATGAACAAGCCGGAAAAAATACAAAACATTTAGTTATTTGTTGTATTCTCTATCCATATAGTACATAAAATATACATACATGTAAGGTATAAAACTGTTACAAAGTGAAAATCACAAACTTTTATGTTTTATCATACCACTGAACAAAACCGTTTTATTTGAACTTGCTTACAAAAGCTTGTTACATTAATATTATTGTTGCTGTTAAGAGAGCTTGCTACATTAACATTATTGTTAATGTTATTATTGTTAATGTTATTATTGTATACTCACACCAAATTTTATAGGGATTGCTAGCAGTCATATGGCTCTGCTGTTTGCTGACCCAAAGCAACTAAACATTACCAGCAATGAACAGATATGTAAGTGCCTACTAATATTTTATACCAACATTGTATTGCATCATGCTGGTAACTTAAATACAAAATGGTGTCCTGAAAATACATAGGAAGGCATGCCTACAGTTGACTACAAACTAATGTATGCTTGTTTATACTATAAAAAGTAGTTACATTAGCTATGAAGTAATTCGTGTTTTTTGCCTCATCAACTCAAACAAATCGATGAAAATCGTTTTGGTTTTAGCTGCCAGTTCGCCGATCAAGTTTAAAAACAGTACAGAAACCGAGCGGGGGTGCTCAAGGTTGATGGAGAATGGAAATAAAGACCTTTGGTGTCTTCCAATGTTTGAAGACAAGCAAAAAGACATATTCATGCTGAGAGGTACACATACTAGAAACGTTCTAATCTAATGGTAACAAATTTGTATTTGCTAATAAAATTTCTATTAATCAGTAACTGCGGGAAGGGGGGGGGGGAGGCGGGTAAAATTCATTCAGCTGTAGTCTGTAAATTAATGCTAGTGCTAATATATAATCTAACTATTAGATAATTGATTATTTAGCAAATAATCTCTATTATTGGTTTTTGAAGTTGCTATGATATGTTATAAGTTTTATATCACCATGAGTTTCCTCGTTTGGAAAGCATATAACACAATGCCTACAAAAGTTTCCATCTTATCAGAACATCAGAAATCGTTTTGCGCAATAGTGAGTCATTTTCTTTCAAGCAAGGTTCCAAAAGATTATATAATACTCTTTGCAACAAATCAATGTACTTTTTCAGCTACATTTTATCTGTTTTCAAATTGATATTACTTCTGTCGAAAAAATGGAAAACTCTGTCACTCTGCATAAAAATAAAACCGTGTATAGCCTAATGGTGATATTACCTGCTATTATATATTATTATTGGTGATATTACCTGCTGAAATCATTTACAAGAAGTTATAAAAAGTTGCCTTGAAATAAGTTGATACATCTAAATTTTACCAAATAATTCAATTGGCAGCGTGATCCAAAAGCCACATACACAGCATAACTGCAACGATTAATGGCCCTTACCATTGTAGCTAAGTGTTATTTGCCTGACTGCCTTGCTCTTTCTGTTATGAATCAAACCATATCGTCTTACAACCTGTTTAAAAAAGTTACACTGATTGAAATGGGAAATATCAGGCTTTAAGTCTACAGAGATAATTTGTTTAAAACTGACGTTGCCATGTTTGTAATACTGACTTGAGATGCCAGGTTGTTCTGAGCTCACAGATCATCATTCACATAACTATCGGTTTTAAACTTTTTATTTGTGAACAAGTTTTACTCAAAGATTTCAGCTAGCTACAAAAAGTTAAAGGATTGACCTTTTAAAATTTTGTTTTTATCCGTATATACCGTATATCCGCATGCATCAGCCCTACCTGTAAAACCAAAAATCTTGATGAAAAGTTTGGATTACGGCTTATACGGGCAGTTTAAAAATTATCCCTATAAACGTCTAACTGCAATCAGGATTGAGGTACTTTCACTCGAGAAACTCAACTAATAAACACTTCTTTTTCATAGAAAATTTTATTAATCAATGTGTTACACATGTAATGAAAGTATTTAAATATAACCATATAAGAGAGATAATTGAAACAATATTAAACTGAAATATGATTTTTTTTATAATAAAAATAATCATTAATGCAATTTGAATTAAAGTGGAAATTTGCAAACACTCAAAATAATTTATTCAGCAGACGCTAGAAAATATTAAAGGCTATAAATAATTGTTGTCAGCCTCATACAACATTTTTAGTCCCGAATTCTATTATTTTGGTTGCTTTTCAGTAATGCGAAATTGTAGCAGCATTTCGGTTGGTAGTTTCCTAAGGTACGTTCATAACTTTTTATTCAAACATGTATTTTGCTATTCCCGATGACATGTGCTACAACCTGTTTAGTGACCTGGTACTGTAGAGTAATTTGCTGAAAGCGTGAAGCCTGGTTTCCATATCGATTGCGAGACTCCGGCGGTAATTCTGCGCAACAAAACACTTGCGACGCCAGCTCGACCGCTTCTGTTCACATAAAGCTGCATCGCTAATAAATGCATAAAAATTGCCGCTAGCCATACCGTTTCGAAAATGCTAACTCTCACCTGAACAGTGCATTTTGGATAAGTTTTGCCTGCGGCTCTTCGCGAAACTTGAACAGGGCTGAACTTTTGCGTTGACTGCCTGCAACTACCAGCTGTAGTTACCAGCAGTCAATGCAAGGCAAGTAGGTTCACATTTCACTGCTTATAACCCTGCGGTGCCGTTGTCAGTGTTTGCGGCATATATGGGAACCAGGTTTAACGCGTGCTTCCCAGCCCTCCCCTAACCTCTCCCACAGCAAAGGTGAAACCCTCATTAGTCGATTGCCACCCTGTCTGTTAACGTAACGCATGCTAATGACAACAGGCAATGACAGTAGACTGCAAATGAATCCTGTGGCTGGGTTAAATTAAATGTGTTAAATGGATGGAAGAAAGACCATTACCGCTTATATAAGGTGTATACCTGTAACTAAAACAACAACCCTCTAAGTTTAGATGGGGCTTATACACAAGGATTGATACTAATTAAATGAGATCATATTCAGAAAGCTATGATGAATAATCCTAGAATTAAATGATTGAACGTTGGTTCTGTTATCTGACAAGGTTGATATTTGTTGTTGTTATATTAGTAATTACTTTGGAATAATGCATTATTTGTAAAAGATTCTTATTTTAAATATAACCATATTCATTGTTTGCATGGTAGCCAACGATCATTGATGAATGGCTCAAAATGACTTTGAATCCGTTGCTCATCTAAATTTTTTTTGCAAGACACGATAGCAATTTTTATATCGAACATTCAGTCATCACCCAAGGTCAAGTTCAAAAACTTCAGCACAACAATAGTTGAATGAGCCAAAACAGATGTTTATAACTGCCACATAAAAGATAATCTAGTCAATCATTTTCTTTTTGGTATACGATTCTTTCTCTTTGATGTGCTATTTTTTATTTGATCAGTGATATTTTTATTTGATCAGTGATATTTTTATTTGATCAGTGATATTTTTATTTGATCAGCGATATTGATATTTGATCAGGCATATTTTTAAAATGACTTCTAGATAGCGGTATTATTTCCCAATAAGAAAGTATTTTGTAGCAAAATGAAAGCCTTTTGTAGTACACTTGCCTCGATGGCTGTATGTTATGTATGGTACGTACAAAGTTTAAGCTGTATGTATGATAGCTGATATCTGTTGTTAGCTTTTAGTGAATTATTGCTGTTGCGTATTTGCTTAAATATGAGAACATTGACCAATTTTCACTGAAAACTGCTGTTACCCGCTCAAATACAATCATATTGGATATTAGTTAGTTTCACACGCTAGCATGTTCTGCTTGTGAAAATGACGCTGCAGCTTATCTGCCCTAATTGGTTGTTGCAACTGAACAAGGATTTAAAAATTGAACTAGTGTCGATTGCATTTCAGGTTAATTTCTTGAGACTTTCTGTCAAAAATGAGTTGTTTTTTAAAAATAAATTTATCAGTAAATTCTGATTTTGACAAAATTTGCACAATAATAGGCTATTCAGGAATGTACCTGGATAAGGTACGTAAGTAGGAATGTACTTGGAAAAATGTAAGTTATAAACTATACTGATGAATTTAGGCTGCATGTACACAAGTTGGTAATCTGTAATTAGCTTTCAGTTGATTATTGGAATTGACTATTTGCATAAAAACGAGCGCATCGACTGATTGTCACTGAAAATCTACATGAATTCTTATTCACATAGGTCAGTAGAACACACTAGTTTGGACCGTCAGATAAAATGGAATCACATTTGAGCTGCTCTAGTCAGTTCTTCTAACTAAACAATTGTTTTCAAATTGAATTTATTCAAATGGCAGTTTCAACAAAATTTAGTTGGTCAAAAGTAGACTTTCTTTGAAGTTTTTTGGCAAAATCTGCCCAATCATTAGTATACATGCAGCTTTAGAATGAATGATGCTTCAAAAAGTGTTCAATGAAGCTTAAATATTTGTAACCAGCGCATATTACACTGTTTTTTCTCCAGTGGATAACAGTGATGATTGCAAACTTTCAACACTACCATATTATTATATACTGAAAGACCGACAACGAAACTTGTTATAACGTTTTGAAAAATGGTTGAAAGTTTGCAATCAAACTTTGGAAAGAGTTTCAAAAATTTCTACATGAAAAAATCAAAATACATTTTAGGTGCTACTGTTTGTAGCTGTATTAAAAGAAACCTCAAATAACCTGAATTTCTTTTAGATAACAACCAGCACTTTTCCTACTTTGCCCAAGCTCCATGGATGACGTCAGACAAGTCTCAAGAAAACTTTGAGGTGACCAAAGATACCAGAAAAAGTTTGATAGTTAAGAAATCTGGAATATACATTGTAACTTCCAGCGTAAGTACTACTTTTTATAGGAGTATGTACCACTTCTTATGTAAATAACAATTCTGGTGTAAATTCTACTTCTAGTGTAAGTACAACATTTAATGTAAGTACAACCTTTGAATTAAGAGTATTCATAGCATAGACGCTGTTGTTGACACGATTGTCAACGGCAACAAGCTATTATTTAATAAAAGCGATTAATACACATATATTTAATACATTTTTGAGATTGCCTGTATGTTGTCAAATATAATCATAATTTAACCAACAATTTAACCAGATTTGAAACAGCAACTGAAAAATTTCAAAATTAAATAACACAGCTAAAAATTTTAATTTGTCGAAAAATAAAATTATCCAATATCATTTTAGATATCAAATATTTAGTTTATATAACAAGCTTCATAACTGATGTTAGTATCTCAGAACAGATATTTTGGCCTCAGTGCTTATCACAATTTAGTAGTTGCTGGGCAGTAACTAGTTTTCGCATTTCACAAAATTTTTATACTTAGCAGCATTTTTTTATGGTAAGAGTAATTTTAGGGCAGGAATTAATTCCAGTGTAAGT
Source organism: Watersipora subatra (assembly GCF_963576615.1). NCBI lineage: Eukaryota > Metazoa > Bryozoa > Gymnolaemata > Cheilostomatida > Watersiporidae > Watersipora > Watersipora subatra. Next base: position 12,018,860 of record NC_088717.1, read on the forward strand.
GACTGCATTACCTTAATTTAATATTATATTATAAGCAACTTTTCTAGATATTTTTTTGAACAAAATTTACTAGCACACTCTTTAGGTATTGATAATCTTTTATAATTATATTATATTTTAAAAAGTGGTTACATCCCATTGATTTGATCGAAAGGTATAGATTTTCTTCTATCATTTGAGTTTTATTGGTTCTTTTTGAGGATCCAACTGCAAGGATGTTGAAAGATTAAAATTGACAACTTGATTGCAATTGAAACACTTTTTCCAAAGTGATGTCAATAGTTCCGCTTAATGTTTATAAATGATAAATATACGCCTTTTTCTTTAGCTAATCTTCAGCATTAGGTATACTTGTATGTTTACACAGCATTTTGAAAAAATTAAGGAGACAAATTCTAACTGACCTACTCTTTAATCATTTGAACCATCTACGGCAATGTATCTGATGCTATATTTGTAGTTTTAATCCTACAATGAAGAGAAAAATAAAATATAAGTCAATTGAGACGCATAACTGTGCCAATTTTTAGCGCAATAGCTAATGTCAATAATAAGAGGGTCAAAGAGAAATCGCCACTATTTTGGGGAAAGTCTGGGCATGTCTATTTTTCTGGGCATTTTAATTCTAATCAATTGTTTTCAATTTTAATCTTGAAACATCCTGGCAATCAGATGACCTAAAACAACAAACAAAACTTCAAATGATAGAAAAATATTAATGCTTTCTGATAAAATCAACTAAAAATTGCCGTAATCACACCTTTAATGATAGCGTGAATATCTATTTTTACAACAAAACACATGCAGCTGAACTCACAACAAATAAACACACTGATGTTACAATTTTGGGCTAGTTTAACACAAATAAGTTTTTCTTCAATGTATCTTATAAAGACGTTGGCATACATTACAGATGCAATTCACGAATGTGAAGTTTTCTAGAGTGCATTACGCAGTCTATGCAAGAGATCGCTTAAACAGCCATAACAGTGAGAGATTACTGGGCATGTGTGCTTCAAGCATAGACGGTAAAGACGTGAAAGCAAGTGGAGCACTTTACCCTTGCTCTACCTGGCAGGTTAGTAACATTCTTTTTACAAGCAATTCAATAAAAGAGTGAGTATCATAATAACCCAAATACAATTAACCTAATTTGGGTCATTTCATGAAAAAATACATGATTTTCTAGCTTTAATGCAGCAGAAAAAAATATGTTAATGTAAAAAATTCATCTTTCTGCATAGAAATATCTTCACAGGTGGTCGCTTTGTTTTAAAAAAATATATAAGTTTTTTCCACTAATCAACTCAGGCGGAAGTAAGATGAAATTTTTATTACAACACTACCATCAGTCTCAAGGTTAAAATAATAATAATGTGTCACACAATCACCAAAGCGAAAGTGCACGACTCTTGAGATAGGTTAGAAATTGCTATAAACATATATTTTTATAGTTGCACAATAAAGAAAAGCTGTTCCATGCAATTTGTGCCAACTAATTATGCCATCAGAAAGTGTATGTTTTTTTTCTTTCAGCCAGAAATTTTTTTTAGTGTAGATGTGTTTTTTTCTGTACTGTTCTTCCAGATAAATGATTTGCTTTTATAAAGTAGTCAAATCTGTTCTGTCCCGGTCAGCAATTCTGCTGATGGTAAACAGTGCCGTATGCTGTATATAACTGAAGGACTAATGAGTATAAATGAGTAGATATCAGATTGGTATAAATGAACCATTAATGGTTATAGCAATGTCTTTTGCAAGTGAATACATCTAAATCGCATAAAAAATATTTACTTCCCAGTTTTTTTGCATTTTTTACAGTTTATTTACTTATAGTCCTTTGAATATTTTGCTCACTTTTTGCAGAGAAATTAAAGAATAACTGCCATGAACAGCTTTCATTGCTTTTTCATAGGTAAATCAGATACGCTGATTTAAATTTTGTACACAAAATAAAGATTGGTCCACTAACTTTCAAAGTCACGAAGGCTTTTTACGACAATTCAATACCAGTTTCAAAACGACATAATTGACACAACGAGCCTCACCCATAAATATGTGACAGCCTAGCTTTTTAGGGACGGAAGTTGGCGATGTTGAGCCCCATCTAGAATTATAGAGATGGGTGTCTTCAAACCCATTATTTTCTGAATTAAGCTTTTAAAATAATGTCTTTTCTGAAAAGTAGATAAGCTACATGTATTTAACATTGCTTGTAGCTTGTCACAGTATGTTTTATGAGCTGAACACCAAAACAAATGAGCTAGAAAAAAGCGCAATTTTATCATAAACTAGCATTGTTATCGCGCTTTTTTGAGCTCAATATTTTTGCTGTGCAGCCAATTAAACATCCTGTAACAAACTACAAGCAATATTAAATAGCTGATCTACCTTTCATAAAAGACTGTGATTAATTTAAAGACTGAATTTAGAGAATAATGGGTTTTAAGACACCATCTCAATAATTCTAGATTGGGCTAAACATCCCCAACTTCCGTCCCTAAAAAGCTAGGCTACGTCACATATTTATGGGTGGGAGTCGTTGTGTCGATTATTTCGTTTTCGAGACCGGTATTGAATCGCTGTGAAAAAGCCCTCGTTACTTTGAAAGTTAGTGGACCAATCTTTATTTTTATATCAAACTCGAAATCATCCTGTCTGATTTACCTATTGAAAATGATGAAAGCTGTTGGTGGCAATTATGCTTTAAAAATGAAATTACCAAAAAAAATTTCTTTTAAAGTTGAATTTGCACTAACTCCTAATAGATTTTATCAGAAAGTATCAGTATTTGCTATCATTCGTGATTGTTTTTTATGTTTGAGGCGAATTGACTGTCAAGATACTTTAAGATTAAAATCTGCAAAACTTAATCATGGTTAAAATGCTTAGTTCCAGCAAAAGTGTGATTATGATGTTTATAGTTACAAAGAGACTGACAGGGTAGAGACATGTAACACTGCAACTTGAATGCAATAGTTGACATCAAATATAGCAATGATAACTAGTGTCGTCATTTTAAGCGTATTTTATTTTGAGTTTATTAACGTGATTAAGTTTTTTCAATTTTAATCGTGAAACACCTTAGCTGTCAGATCACCTCAAACATCAAAAACAATTGCTAGGGATAGAGAAATAGCGATAGTTTGTGTAAGTGTTTTGTGTTCATATTCAAGAACAAACTTAAAGTTTTTTGTATTATTTAATTTTTATCTCAATATATTCTACTTGCTTATTCTAGTTGGCACCATTGAACGCTGGAGACCAAGTGTTTTTGAAAATAAATCCATACATATGGTTCCGTGTGCAAAAGGAAACATTCTTCCTTGCCCTAATCAAGCTCAACAACTGGACATTTGATGATGAAGCCTGATCGGCCAACCCTAAATTTTGACCAAAACCAGAGAAGTGTCTTAAACAAATTTTATACAAATTTGAAGCTCTATATACATAAATAAGAACTATGCTTGATTACATCAATGTATATGTTTTTTTAACAAAGTAGACACATCTATGAATTTATACACAAACTATATAATGATGATGGTTATTTTTTAAAGCATGTATGTGTGGTATTTGCTTGACACTGGTTTTTACATGTACATTCTTACTAACGCTTTTATACAGTATCTGACTATATATACATACATATATGATACACTCATCCAGGCTTTATTCTACCGGTGTATTTTATCATTAATGAAAATATGATAACTTTCTGCATTCTTAATTTCTTGATCATTTTATTATATTCATACATTTATTTTTTATACTAATGTAAATTTTTTGAGCTTTTACTTCAATAATAAAAATGTATTTTTTTATAAAGTTTGTACAGAAATCTCTGATGAAAACAGTTTCAGAGTTCATAATCTATAATTAACTGTCAGCACCATTATCATAAAGGTTTGGTGAGTAGTGCTCTGTAAATATTAAACTGACCACTGCGGGCTACTAACATCATGCGTTTCATAGAAAACATCAGAGCTGAAAGAAACACAACATAATAACATGATATCTGGCATTACAAAGATGAAAAGCATAAGTGCACTCCAGAAAACTGGACGTGGTAGAGATGAAGACTGGTTTGTGACAAAATAATACATAAGACAACAGAGTGCACAATTTCTTTCTTTTTCTATCTTGTGCTCTCTCTCTTTCTGCTTCTCTCTTTCTCTCTCTTTCCATTTCTTTCCCTCTTTTTCTCTCTCTTTACGTCTCTGTACCTTTCTTTACCTCTCTTCATTTCTTTTTTCACTCTTTCTTTCTTGTTCCCTCATTCCCTCTTTCTCCTTCTTTTTACCTCTCTTTCACTCTCTTCCCTCTCTTTCCCTCTCTTTCCCTCTCTTTGCCTCTCTTTTCCTTTTCCCTTCTTTCCGCCCTATCTATCTCTCCCTCTCACTCTTCTTCTCTTTCTTCATCTCCCTTTTTCTCTCCTTCTCTCTTTCTTCCCTTTTTATTTCCCTTCCTCTTTCCTTTTCTTTTTTCTCCTTCTTTCCCTCTCCCTTTCTCTTTTTCTTTTTCTTTCCCTTTCCCTCTCCCTTTCCCTTTCGCTTTCCCTGTCCCTCTCTCTTTCTCCCTTTCCCTCTCTTTTTCCTTCTTTTCCTTTCTTTCTACTTTTATTTCTTTCTCTCTCTATCTCCCCCTCTCTCTCATTCCCTGTCTTTCCCTGTCTTCCCTCTCTTTCACCTATCTTTACCTATCTATCTATCTCCCTTTTTCTCTCTCTTTGAGTTACCTTTTCAATCTTACTATCACTTTCTCTTTTTGGCTTTTTCCTATTTACAGTTACTCTCCCCAACCCCTTCTCACTACCTCCCATACTCTCTGGTTCTTTTCTCCTTTCTCCAGACCTTATCCAATTTCTCTGGCTTTCTTGCTCTCCTGCTCTCTCTTGCTCTCTCCTAATCCTACCCATTTGTCCATTCTGTTTTGCTCTCATCTGTTCTCGTAATTATTTTTTTCTCTCTTCCACTCAATCCTACTTATTCCGGCTCTCTTCTACTCAATCCTACTTATTCTGGCTCTATTCCACTCACTCCTACTTATTCTGGCTCTCTTCCACTAATCGTACTTATTCCAGCTCTTTTCCACTCACTCCAACTTATTCTGGCTCTATTCCATTTACTCCTACTTATTCTGGCGCTCTTCCACTTACTCCTATTTATTTTGGCTCTATTCCACTTACTCTTACTTATTCTGGCTCTATTCCACTTACTCTTACTTATTCTGGCTCTATTCTACTCACTCCTACTTATTTCGGCTCTCTTCCACTCACTCCTACATATTCCGGCTTGCTTCTACGTATTCCGGATCTATTCCACTCACTCCTACTACTTATTCCGGTTCTATTTCATTAACTCCTACTTATTCCGGCTCTATTACACTTTTTCCTTCTAACACTTTTTCCTACTCACTCCTCTCTCTCTCACCTTTTTCCAATTGTCACTTTTTTTACAAAACTAGCTGACGATAAATACTGGGCACACATTAATTTTATTTTTGTGCATCTGAAATTGTCTTGCAATAAACATGTTACAATAGAAATATAGCTGTTAACTAACCCTATAAGTCACTACCAAAACTAGTCATTTAGTAGAAATAATAGTTTGAAACGTATGCAAGCCCTGCATGTGACAAACTGTTACAAGAGAGTCAGAGTCCTTGCCTCATAAGCAAAAGATAAAGAGGCTGTAAAAGTTTGAGTGCTAGAAGTACTGTAAGTACAGCATACGTTTTAGTGAAATGCATAAAGCTGTCTTTTCATCATATCCTCAAAATTCCACTAGTTTTTAGCATGCACATGTAGAAGTTTTAATGGTTGCTAGCAAATGAATTGTTGAGTCTTCAGCAGAATAGTTCAGTTTCAGGCTAGACATTAAAAGAGAATTACAACAATTTAGCGTTATAAATCTGCGTAAGGAAGAGCTTTCTGATGGCCTCTATAAATACCATAGTAGATAACCAACCAAATAAATTGGGTGCTCAAGTATAATTTTTCCCATCTACCTGTAAGTTTAAAAACTGGTTCTTTCACTTATGTTAAGGTATCAATGTCTGCTATCTGGCTATATACAGCGGTGAGACTGGTACCTGTTATAACAAGAGAGATCTGGACCTACCTGCTGTCAAAATCACTAGTTTAACTCAGACACCAAAGAGGAAGTGTTGTTGAATATGTACTGGTTGTTGACATTGACCAGTCATTATCTTGTATTTGTATATAGCTGTTGTCAGACTCTTTGTTCATATCGGCTTACTCATCTGTTATGTAATTCTTATGTAATAATCCTTTTACTCTCTTGTCTCACTTATGTAGTAAGTCAGTTGCTGTCTAGCTTTCAAATATACAAGAATAACAGGTTATGGGCCCAGACAGGCAACCAAAGAAGCTGTACACGAGTTTGATACCAGAACAAAGACGATCGGCTATTATACTGACTGACCAACGACTGGTGAACCAGGAATTTAACAGTTGATATCAGGAACAGTAAAACAAGGACTACTGAACCAGAACTTAGATTGTATCTTTCATTCTACAATGGATAGTGATAAATGGACAATAGATAAGTTGGACAGTCAGAACTACCAGACATGGAAATTTCAGATGAAACACATTTTGCTGGTAAAGGATCTGTACGATATCGTGGATGGCACTGAGAAAGCACCAGAACGTTCGGCTGATCAAGTGCTGAAAACTGCTTTTACATCCAGGTATCGTAAGGCTTTCTCAGTAATTGCTCTGTCTGTTAGTACTGAGCTTCTCTACTTAATAACAGATACAGAAGCACCTGATGTAGCATGGAAGCGGCTTCAAAACCACTTTGAACGCAATACACTAGCAAACAAGTTATTTCTTAAGAAACAATATTTCAGAACAGTAATGAAGGAGGGTACACCTGTAGAACAGCACTTGAAACACATGAAAGGACTTACAGATAAACTCGCCGCTATCGATGCACCAATTTCTGAAGAAGATCAAGTAGTCACGCTCTTAGGCAGCCTTCCAAACAGCTATGCTCATCTTGCAACAGCATTAGAAGCAAGAGTAGACAACTTGAGTCTTGAGTTTGCCCAGCAGTCATTGATAAATGAAGAGTTGAAACGTAGTGAGCGAAACTCCGATGAATCTAGTTCTGCCGGTGCATCTGATTCTGCATTGGTGTCAAGAAAGCAGCCTAGAGCCAGAAAACCTATTATTTGCTACAACTGTAATAAGCCTGGGCACAAGTCACCAGAATGCTCAGAGGACAGGCGCCGACCGAACGCGCAGTTAGTAAGTGAATGTAGAAAAACTGTATGTGAAAGTGACAATGACTGTGTAGGCAATGAATTTACATTTATCACTCATGATGGCAACACATTTTCATTGCACAGTAGCTCACTCTGGCTAATTGACTCTGGAGCATCGTGTCATATGTCACCTAACAGGGAAAGTTTTAATAGCTACAAGAAGCTAGAACATATAGAAATGGTCAGCCTAGGTGATGGTCGAACAGTTGAAGCTGTGGGAGTTGGTGCTGTGAAAGTGATGCTAAAACTCAATCGTAGAGTCCAATGTGCGGCTGTATTTTACAATGTACTTCATGTACCTCAGCTAGCTAGCAATTTATTTTCAGTTCGAGCTGCCACTAAGAAAGGCTACATCGTTCAGTTCGGCCATACTCGATGTTGGATTAAAGATGCTACTGGTCGAGTTAGGGCCATGGGATCACTAGCTAATAAGCTGTTTAGTCTAGACTGTGTGCAAACTGAAACTCAATACGCAAACACTGCTAGCGCAGAGATTTGGCATCAACGTCTAGTACATGTGAATGACTCTGATCTGAAAAAACTGAGCAAAGGAAATATAGTCTGTGCAACAAGCTTACCTGCAATGAACATTTCCTTCGTAAAGGCTGTGCTGAAGGGAAAATGACTCGTGAACCCTTCAAACCTGTGGGAGATATCAAGGCTACCCGTAAGCTAGAACTAGTACATTCCGACGTTTGTACAATGGAAACAGAATCAATTGGAGGTAGCAAATATTTCGTTACTTTTATAGACGATTTTTCTAGATTGCTGTGCTGTGTATTTTCTTAGAAACAAATTTGAGGTATCTGAGAAGTTAAAAGAGTTTGAAGCATATACAGCCAACCAATCTGGAGAAACCATTCAAACACTGAGATCAGATAGAGGTGGTGAATACTTGTCTCAAGAATTTACTGACTACTTGAAATCTAAAGGTATTCATCATGAACTCACATCAGCCTACTCACCAGCACAAAATGGTGTTGCTGAGCAAATGAATAGAACTCTGTGTGAAGCAGCACGTTCAATGTTGTGCCATGCTAAATTGCCAAAGCAATACTGGGCTGAAGCCATTTCTACTGCTGCCTACGTTAGAAATCGACTTCCCACTTCTTCACACAAGAATGATCTCACACCGTATGAGAAGTGGTATGAACGCAAACCCAACATAGACAATCTAAGGGTGTTTGAATGTATTGCTTATGCTCATGTTCCAGATCAACTATGACAGAAACTTGACAAGAAGTGCCAGAAGCTAAGGTTTATAGGATACAGCAAACAGTCAAAGGCATGCCGCCTGCTTGATGAATCGACTGGTAAAGTCACTACTAGGCGAGACGTGGTATTTGATGAAACGAACTTTACAAACACCGTTAAACCATCATGTGACCAATATACAAAGCAGAAATCTATTGTTGTTGAACATTCAGTAAATGAACAGACAACTCCAAACTTCTCTGGGCAATGCATTGGTGAAGGGCAACAGCGACGCTTATCTGCTCGCAAACGTAGACCTCTGGTTCGCTATGGAATTGATGAGTATGTAAGCCAGGCTCAACATGTCAAAACTATGTGGGAGTGTTGAATATGTACTAGTTGTTGACATTGACCAGTCATTATCTTGTATTTGTATATAGCTGTTGTCAGACTCTTTGTTCATATCGGCTTACTCATCTGTTATGTAATTCTTATGTAATAACCCTTTTACTCTCTTGTCTCACTTATGTAGTAAGTCAGTTGCTGTCTAGCTTTCAAATATACAAGAATAACAAGTGTGATAGATATGTGAACAAGGAATGAACTAAAAATGAAAGTGACTTTATTTATTTTTGTGTTTGTGTGGGTACGGGGGTGTGCACACGCACACAAAAATACGTAAAGTCACTTTCATTTTTAGTTCATTCCTTGTTCACCTATCTATCACACTTCCTCTTTGGTGTCTGAGTTAAACTAGTGATTTTGACAGCAGGTAGGTCCAGATCTCTCTTGTTATAACAGGTGCCAGTCTCACCACTGTCATTAGACAGACACAGGCACACACACGACAGTTGCTCAAAAGTTTTGTATTTTCAGGTAAAACAAAGGATCTGTATGTCTTGACAAAAACTGGGTACAGCCAATGCTGTATTTTTGTGTTCCAACTTAACTACAGTTTGCATTTTTTTGTTCGCTCACAACTGAATGCGGTCGATAGTTATTTTAACTAATTCAACATGCTTTGGCCTATATGATACACCTTTTGTTTATTTATTGCACCTTAAAACTCAAGCCGCTCCATTAATTTGAAAATTGAGCATCTTATAGCCTGAAAAATACAGCCTGTAAACAAATTTTGAATTAATCAAATTAAACAAAATCTGTATACAAAATCTGAATTCCCTTCCTGTATTATACTAATTGATAAAATACAGAAAAAGATTTACATACCTAAAATACATACCAAAATGTTCTATTACATAATTTGATTTTTCCTTACACAGAAGTAATTTTACAAACTGGGATTTACCAAATGCAAGCTTTGTCAAAAAATTTATGTTGAAACTATGGACAAAGGGCGTTGTTGTATTTAGGGTAAGTTATTATGACATACATACCCTACAATACGTATTTACAATCAAAAAACATAGCTATTACAATTAAGTTTGAGCACATACATGTATTCAAAGTTGTCTATGAGATTCAACAATGAATTTTGGCCTCCACTAACATATTTCACTACACATCAGTACATCCAAGATCTGTACTTATAAGGGACCTAATTGAAAGATATACCTGAAATTGCTGGGCACGCCAACTCTGCATTTTGAGTTTACATAAAAGTGGCCATATTTTCTTTTATTTTGGTCACTTCAGGGACTGAACATTTGAGGAGCTTAAATTTTATAGTGGGAGTTGTCTACACAAATGAATCTAAGTGCAAATAATTATATTGTTGACAACAATTTAACCTAATTTAGCCAATTTACATGTAACTCTACTGGATCATTTTTTTATTGAAGCACAATGCAAACTATTAAGGTTGGTTCGCACTACATCGCCCACCGCCCGATTTGGCCTCTTGGCAATTATGCATCAACTATGTGCACTATAACTGATGGCATCATTGAAGTAACGCAAATTCGCTGAGTGTGTTTGCAGCTGTCAAAGTTTCAAGATAGTTTACTGAGCATCCACAACAGCGTATGCAAAGTTCACTGCTTTGGAGACGATGATTGTTTGTCGTAGATTGCTCGATCTACATTTTCTTCATGACAGTTGCTACGAGGCTAGTACTTTATCAGTACCCTGACCACATTGTGTAATAGGAGCTCTATACTACGGACTAGTTCCTGATGTAAACGCAAATAGGTTTGTGATAGTGTGAACATCGTTATAACAGACAATTATTAAAGTATTATGTGATTAACACTGACATACGGCAATATAGCGTCTACCAACCTTTAGATCTACTGTTTCCAACATCCTATGAAACTCCAACATCTTAAATAATGGTTTCTCGATCAAAATGACCAAAGAGCTTGCATCTTATCACCATTCAAATGACCCTCCACAAACTCTACTACCAAAAACAAGCTAAACTCAATTATATTTTATTAGATAAGTAACCAATCTGATATGCTTCTTAGTGCTTACCGTTGCCCAAGCTTTTATAGCTGAAACTCAGTTAAATTCACTCCAAGGAAACACGAGCAGAAAGTATAAAATTTCTAGAATTAACCAACCCCAGCCCTAGTTCTATGCTAATCTATCATGCAATGAAATAGAACAAGCAAACTGTGAAAACCTTCTTGATTACGGTCTAAATATTTATTTGAAAGCACATTCAGCCTACTGGCTGGCTAACTCAAACTGCAGGTAAAAGAGAAAAATGATTACTTAGATTACTAGACTGACTTTTGTTTATTTGCAAACTGCTCGACATTGTCGGTTATATTAATACACAGGATCATAGTCAAATCGCAGAAAAGAATTTTTTTTCAAAAGTTTGCTAGCAATAAACTCATGTGGTTTGCCACAAAAAAATTGTGTGACTAGCAAATGAACTTCATTGTAACATGTAACTGCTTAAAAGGCTTGTTGATTTAGACTACAGACCTTATCCATAGAACTACCAAAACCTGAATTGCTAAATAAACGATATTATTAACCCTGAAGCACCTCCATGTGACATCTATTTAACAACACTTTTGTAGAGTTGCCCTACTATAAATAAAATAGTAGAAAACTTCTACTTCGTCCAGGAGGAGTAATTTGTTTGTTCGACAGTGACACCAGATTTGATTGGTTTACAACAAGTTGTGTGATCTGGGGCCCTTTTGTTCTAATTATTTTAAAGTTGAAATAACTTTTTAAGCGTTTCAAAACTATCAAGCTGAAAACATCACAATATGTCACCAAAAATTAAGTATGATAATGTAAAATTGAAATTTTGTTTTATTTTATAAAAATACAAGTGCAAATTGATATGAAACAAAATAGAACATTGAATATCCTAATTAGTTTTCAGTGGAGTACTGCGGATGCTAAAAATCAATAAAGAAATTACAGCCTAAATGCTCGCTCAACAAGTCAATATCATATTGATACAAATAACATTTAATGCCAAATAAAAAATAAACAAGGGTAACAAATTGTAAACATTTGATTTAAAAAATAGAATTATTAAAACCCATAAAATAAATTTCTGATTGTGTTTTAGCTATAGCATAATATGCTTAAAAATTATAAAATTTTTCTTGTTTGCACTGATGAAAAATTTTAGATAGTTTAAGAACATTTACCTATGCAAGAGCACAGTTTATTTTCCTGACAGAGTGACAAAGGTTAAAAGTTATTTTTTCTTTTTACACAGTTATCGCCTTTTATTAAAGTATTACAGTACATGTAGTTTCTGTTGGATAATTGACTATGTTTAAAGTTTATATATATTATATATATATAAACTTTAAAAATAGTCAATTATCCAACAAAAACTACATGTACTGTAATACTTTAATAAAAGGCGATAACTGTGTAAAAAGAAAAAATAACTTTTAACCTTTGTCACTCTGTCAGGAAAATAAACTGTGCTCTTGCATAGGTAAATGTTCTTAAACTATCTAAAATATTTCATCAGTGCAAACAAGAAAAATTTTATAATTTTTCTATCATCTTTTCTACATCTTTGTCCAGCTGAATTTTATGAAAAATTAAAAGGATAGGTGATAAATTCTAATTAATAGGTATTTAACAATTTACCTACATACTTCTATACAATATATATGCACACAAAAAACTAATTATGACATATTGTAGTAAAACTTTACAATACATGTGATTAGAGTTTAAAACATGAAAGACAATAATAGATAGATATTGTCAATATAAAATTCTTAGATTTTAGGTCGCCATATCTTCTAGTGCGTTAATTGGGATTCCTAATTGTTAATATTAATGTTCAGTAAGTGCTATGACTCATATTTTGAAATCCAAATACATGTATCTGCAAGATCGGCAGGTTTTAAAGATACCGCCTTACCATAAATAAGGAGGCCAAATTTTAGAGAAGAATATCATCTGTAGTAGAGCCAGTCAGAGATAAATATCTGATACATAGACAATTATATAGTTCTGATCCATAGTATGAGGACTAACTTTTAGCATCATTGATAAATGGACTTGTGCAAGCACACTACTGAACAGAAGTCAAGCAATGTTGTTTTCATTATGGATATAAAGAAGTACCAGTAGCTTTTCGCTATAATACAATATATACAAACACGTAATGATTTAATTTTAGTTCAAAGAAAAGACTCAATAATATATTAGCATAGAACAACATTAAATGCAATGTAGTAAGTGTAAATATTGTGTAATGTGTAGGAATGCGCGTACAAAAGGAATAACTCAAAAAAGTTCCACAATATGGTATTGAATGTAGATCTGGCTTCAGCAGAGTTATAACTCACAAATCAGATCAAACATAATTGGAAATCTTTGTATGTACTAAGTTAAATAGCTATTGTTTGAGTTAATAGATCCTCAAGGGTATTTTATTTATAACATTAAACAAACACAAAATAAGAAACTGTAAGTTAGTTATCAGTGTCTGAACTAATGCAATAATTAACAAACATGATGCATTTCATAACTAATGTAGCAATTACATGTAAGAGCTAAAACATTGAATAATTTATTATGCATGTTTTCAGTTTGTTATATATACTAGTACTCTGGCAGTCTAGTGTGCTATGAGAGATTGTCAGGTGTCATAACTATATGTAAAACTATTCTTAAATGCAAGAGATGATTGATTGGTGCAGGTGTTTTAATGTTGGCCTACCAAATTTTGAATGCCAATAGAATACCATATGAAACAATTATTTTGCCCAATTTGCAACTTTGAATTTGGAGTTCAAATAAATGAACTGACACGGCTGTTATCATAGCAAAGCTTAACAAGGATCAGTACATCATAATGATGCAGCCTCAATATTCTAACTACTTCTAATCCTGAAAGTCACATGAGAGAATAAATCCAGACTCATTAAGTTGAAAATTTGCAATAATTATATTTGGTTCAATTAACATAATATGTAAAAGTATTTCTCGCTTATTCATTTAATTAAAATGAGCATTAATGGCTATACATTCGAAAAAAACAATTTTAGTAAATTAATAATCATCAATATTCTGTTGGCTATATTGTTTTACAACTTAGTGAATGTATTAATAATCTAACATATGAAAAGGTCAGTTCTCAGTCTTTTTAAGATCTCTGTTGCCAACTGATCTCTATGTAAGATGGTGTAAGTTATAACTAAAATATATTGCTCAATGCCAGAGCAAACCTTATACTGCTGTTTGCCATTGGTCTTCTAGGTCATCATCAAAGTATGCATATCGCTTTCTAACTTCTCTCGGGTAGAGTTTTTTGTTTGAGCTGATGGTTCTCTGCTCAGAGCTAGACTTATACCAATTATTTCCTTTGCTCTCTTGGTCTTTTACCAACTTGTAGAAGACAATCGTGAGTAGAGCCCCTGCTACCTATAATATTAACAAAAAGGTTTTTGGTAGCAAAAATTTATCAAATTAGTTGTTTGGTAGCTGTGGGCAGACTGTGGCTATTTACCAAAGTGATATAACAACATACCTGCACAAGTACAATAACCAGAGCACCACTGACAATGGCCGAATTATACTGCACCAGATGGTTAGATATTTTACTCATACAGCCTTCTCCAATGTAACTGTTGTGAATGGTTGGCTTTTGAATGCACGGCTGGTCATACGCCACATTGTCTATTGAACCTTCTGTACTTTCTCTTGCTAAAACACACAATTATACACACATTGACATCCTTGAATTTGATATGTAAGTTTCTAGCAGCTACAGGCGTATCGTCTGTATATGCAAGCTAAACTTTTATGCATGCATAGCGTGGCTTTGTTTCTTAAGACAAAACACTATATTTGGTGATACTCCAAAATTTGATACGTATTAGAAGCAGTTTAGATTATCGTAATGAAAAAGTTGGTCATAATTGACCATAGGGCATAGTAATGTTGGCCATAGAGCATAGTTGGCCATAGGGCGTAGTTGACCATAGGGCATAGTTGGCCATAGGGTAGACCTGCACGATTTGTCTCCCCATGCCAATTCGGTTATCGACCTCAACTTCAATCGAACACCGTTTATAACCGACACACATGAGGACTCGCCACGGTGTCAAACGATGTCACAATTGATTGCGGTTAACCTGACACCGAGACAACATGAACATCCTAGACTTGCACGATTTGTCTCTCCATGCCAATTCGGTTATCGACCTCAACTTCGATCGAACACCGTTTATAACCGCCACGAATGATGACTCACCACGGTTTCAAACGATGTCACAATTGCTTACGGTTAACCTAACACCGAGGGTAGACCTCTTCTGATTGGTTAACGATTAACCGAAGGAAGTTGCCACCCCTTTGGTATATGCTCACCATGGAAAGGTTACTCCACATGGGTTAGCAGTATCGTGGTATTATAGAGCTAGAGAGCCTTAACCCAAGATAGAGCATTACATTTACATATTCAAATCTACAAGCGTCATCACCAAAATACTAATAATATAATCTTTATTTGCCTTTGTTGCAGAACAAACCCACCAAAGAGCTATTTTATTTATGATATAAGTAATTGGTTATGACAAGTCTTCAATGGAAGAAATTTATACAATTTATTACAATATCAAATTTAAAACATAATAAAGAACTTAACGTAAAGGATAAATAAAGGCTTGGTGACGGGGACCTGTGTAAGAAGAGAGACAGAGTTCAGTTGTTTATTAATTATTTGGAATTGAAAGCAAGAACAGTAAGCATATTAACCAAGGCTGGTCTCAGACTGGTTCTCTTCTTGCTGACTATGTGGCCAGCTATACTGAAGAGACGTTCTGATGAAACGCTTGTGGCATTTACACACATAACTTTCCTTGCGATAGAGCTTAGATTTTTAAACTCATGCTGATGAGTTGACCACCATATGTTAACCTCCATCTCTGGAGGACATTCCATAGAAAGGAAAAACTCAATCTAAAATAAAAATGATGTTACCTATTAGAACGAGGAAAAATAATGCCCAAACACAAAACCACTGAGCTGCTGTTTGGGGCAATGGCAAAATCTTACTCAATCTCAATAAAGGCACTCATGATAGCCTTAATGCCCTGTTACCACACAATATATGATATCTGCACGGTTCTGACCAATGACAATCCAAATATAGATCATTGGGACCATGTACTTTGTTTGAAAGCAAGCTTATGCTTAATGACAGAAAATAACAATTATATTTAATGCCTATCAGCACCCTAGCAGAAGCAATATTGTCCAGGCATAGATAGATATAGTTTTACCTCGTGTCTGGCCGCCCTGTCCGGATCATCCACAGCTTTCTCTGCAACAGGGGTAGGCTTTTTCTTAAGCAGTATTGTCGCCAGTGATTTCTTCTGAACTAAAAACAAGTAGCACCCAACACATTAGATTTACGGTTCATTTTATGGAACATTTTAAAATAATCAACACTGGAACAAATTGTAACTAGCTATTTCAGATGGTCATTTTAATATGTATGGAGAAGGGGTGATTTATCACAAATAATCAATCTGATCTGTGTTCATTATTGAGACATACCATATTGTCGACCTACCTTTGGGTAAAGCGACCACTGAGCTTGTTGACTGGTCCTTCATCAAGTTGACAATCTGCTGCGACACCATGTCTTTAACTTGTTCAAAGGTTGGCCACTTGAACATCATTGGAGGCTGGTATTCGTACCTTCTATCCAAAAACGTTGATATTGCCAGCATGTTATTTACATCTTGGTTATCATACCTATATTGCAAAAAAGGGAAATCAGGAAATGGAAAAACAGCTACTCACACCAATGATTGATAAAAAGTTAATGACTCCACAGTGTATAAATATATATTATATGAAAAAAACCTCAAAAGAGTGAACAACTTACTGTTTTTTTACATATTTCCAAACCAATCGTCTTATATCACTAGCTGTGGGAGTAGCAGTGGCGTCAAACTGTTCGGAGCCTTCCTTATCTTCATCGTTATTATCGCCATCATTAACATCGTCATCACAATCATCGCCACATAGTTCTTTAAGGTATATAAGCGTTGGCACAATTGATGAAGAAGTCACCATTAGCTCACCCGAAAGTATGTCTGTTAAAGACTCGTATGGTTTTAAGGCATTCACAACCTCTGAGAGAAGATCTGTCTGTGAGAAAGACAGGAGGTAATGGCGATATTTTCTGTCTGGAAACAAAATGAAGTAATAGACAATAAATTTTGCAAATATTTCAACAAAAAAGTACAGTAAAGTACTGCAAGTTGGCATGACTGAAATAATGTGCATACCTCCTACTCCAGTGAGCTGAATCTAGTTACTGAATACATATTACCATGTTTACAAAGCTTGTTGCTAATAATTCAGCCAACGCCCTCATTTAATATTGCATTGTGTTAAGTTACACCCAAACATACCATCAACAAATAGCTTTGCGATTCCAGGCATCTGGTCTTTGACACTAGCTAACATCTTGAGAGTGGATCCCCATCTAGTTTTCACATCATTAATCAGCTTATTTTCAAGAAGTTTCAGCTCTTTCTGAAGATGTTGTAGTTTACGTTGGAACTGAAAGGAGTAACTGAATACAGATGTTATTTTCCTGACTGATGTAATCATATTGGTGATCTGCTCATACCTATTCAGAGCTTTAGTCATACCATTGTGTAAATAGTGTCCGAAACATCCTAGGCGAGTCAACTTCAGCTCACGGCAAGCTGCATTCATATTAGCGGCAGAGTCAGTTGTTATAGAGACCACTTTCTCTTTGTAGAGGTTGTATTCTGAGAGAGTTGCACCCACAAAGTTACTAATGTTATCTGCTGTATGTGACACAGGGAGGTAAGAGGTTGCCAAACATTTATTTACGAGAGTCCAGTCAGTATCTATATAGTTAATTGTGAGGCTCATATAGGGATCTTTTGCCAGCGAACTCCAGCCATCAGTGGTAAGACTACAGCTTGTAACATTCTTCAGAGCTTCAGTAATAGCACTTTTCTCTTGAATAAACTTCTCAGGTATGGCAATCTTGCTGAAGTGATTGCGACCGGGGCATTGGTATCTTGGGTCAAGACCTTTCAAAAGCTTTTTGAAAGAATCTTTCTCCACGGTATAAATAGGAATCGATCCGCTTATGAGGTAGTTTGTCACAAGTCCTGTTAAGAAGGTATGCTTTTCACTGTTCCTATTGTATGGCAGCATGGAGGTTAGTGTGGGCTGGGATGATAAAGATTGAGAAGTGTCTTGAGACTTACGTTTTCGATTTCGAGTTGCGTTTTTTGGTGTCACAGTCATATACTCTTTGAAGTGGTGTATTTGTAGATGTTGGAAAAGATTACTCGTGCTAGAATCAGTTGTTTTTACTCCCTTCTTACACAGATCACAGGTCACCCAGTTCTTGTTGGAAACATCAGAGATAGTGAAGAAGGCCCACACAGCTGATCTTCGCGAGCCTGTACTCAGTTCTGACGTTTGACCGAGTTGTGTTGAAGATGCACTGGGCATGGACTCCTAAATAAAGGATATTAATACATTTTAATAGACCACAAGATTAATTATAAACTGCATGTTTTTGTGTCAGACATTCATGCGATCAAAATCAAGTCTAGTCAATTTTTATTTTAAGAGGGACATCTTTAGGCCTATTACATTCCTCCTATCATAACAGTGATTTGCAATTGCAAATATGCAATGCCAGAGTGGAAAATAAAATCATAAAAAAGAAGCTGTGCCGCATTGCTGCTTAACCAATAGAGAATAGGCATTTATACTTATAAAATATTCATGAGAAATAATAATAATCACAGACAATGTATGACATGTCTAAACGAAGAAACTTACATGAAGTTTGTGGTCATCAAATGTATCATCAGCATCAGAATCCAAGACAACTGTGACCGAATAATTGCCTGCCATGTCTGCTGGGTGGATGTTCTACAGTTCCAGTTGGAGCGCTAGTAGTAGTTTAGTGGAAAATAACAACGAACAATCTAAAAATATAGTTATTTCTCAGATTAATTTCGATTACTCCGTTACATATTCTTGTTTCTGTAGTAAAATATAAATAGATTTCAAGAATGGATGTGATATCTACGTATAAGTAAAGCAAAGATTAAAAATACCTTTCACGAGAAAGTAGTGTCAACAAGTTCCATGGAAGATTCTGCGTATCCGGTCCATCACGCAGGCACAGTTTTTTGATATATGGAAACGGAAACCGCACCGAAAAACCGCACCTCAAACTCGCACCGGTTAACCGAAGTTTTCGGTTTTGTCCGGTGTAAGAAAATACTTGACATCGGCTTGACTTAATAGAAACTAACCGCAACACCGGATCAAACCGAAACACCGTGCAGGCTTACCATAGGGCATAGTTGACCATAGGGTGTAGTTGACCAATTTTTAGATGCCCTTAGTGACAATCATTTAAACAGTGTATATGAAACTGTTCACTTCCACTTTTAAACATTTTATGGAGTTTTAAAATTTTCGTTTTAAAACTTTACAAAACTATAAAAAAGCTCTACTTTTTTTAGTTTTAAAAACAAATTAAAGTTTGCTTCATATGCGTCTACTGCAAACAATCTAAATAGATGGGTGAAAATGTTTTGTACATAAATGTAGATACAAAAAACTAAATTAACAAATTTGTGAGAGTCCATCTTTAAAGGAAATTGGAAATATTCTTAAAGACAGCTTATCTAAAAGTAGTTGTTAAGCCTTTAGCTCTTTTTCTCATAAGCTCTCTTAGTTTTGTATGCTCACACAAGATAGACATGTGTACCCCAGGTTGAAGCTACCTGACTTACAAAACAAAAATAAAAGTTTAAACTGTTAGCCATCTAACCATTTATCTGGAGCAACCTTAGTTGATGTTAACTACTCTATATAACAAATTTATCTACTAAGGCTAAACTTTTACAATCTTAAAAAAAGTAAAAAAGCTAATAGTAAATCGCTAAAAGTTTTCAAAAATTATGTCAGACTTGCTATTTTCTCTATTTTATGCTGATATAAATCATTGTTAACACAACACCATGTGTGTATACAGTAAAGAATTATAGTTTTTTACAACTGTATAATATATACTAATAAACTTGAATAAAATTTAACTGATTTAAGTTTTAGTATACAAGTTTTTGCTTCTGTTTTAATTATTAAGAAACCTTTACAGCAATAAAAAAGATTTTAACCAAACTCTTTGGAAAAGAGCTGTTATCAGGTAATAACAGACCGTATATAATTAGAAGTCTCATGCTAATCAGAACATAAATTGAAGGAGCAAATTATAACCTTAAATAACATGCATGGCATTTCATCAATAATAGCAGGCAAATTAAATAAAAAATCTTTAGGACTCGATAATCTTTTGCGATAATTTTTATTATATAAAATAATATCAGTAACTACATAATAATATATTATATATTATAATATATAGTATAGTTATAATAAAATATTTTATAATATATACTAGCATTATTAAATAATATTCCGAGTATACGTAACAACTATAAAACAAAATTACCAAAATTATGTTAACTTGTAGTACTTAACTGTTATAAAAGTTTTGAGGGTTTCAGTAAGTCTAGCGATTTGTTCAGATGTATTTCAACTGGTGAAGAAGAAAACAAAAAGAAGGCATATTGTCAACACAAAAAGTAGTTATGGAACTAAAGTGTAGGTGTTTGGTTAAACCAAGTGTCAATAAGTAGGGCAGTTAGTGTCAAGGTCAAATGACACCTGTTAATTATAACCAGTACATATTTCAACAGTATTGACTATTCAATTAAAACTTACCTGGTTTAGAGAGGATTTGACCAAACCATCTTGTATGTATCTGTGACTTAGTTAAAAGTCTGCAGCAAGAAAGAGGAATTGAAAGGTTTACTGAGACATACTCCCCATTTGAATTTATAACATCCAGAATTCTGTCCCAATTTTTGGCTAACAACCAATCTGTACCATTTTTTGCTCCACAGCAAGTATACTGCAAATCGAAAAGGTATGAGTTGGTGTCATTCGTACAATTTGTAGGTTTACATTAAAAAACATAAGGCAGCTGAAACCCTGACCGAAATAATTTCTTAACACTTTGATCTGCTATTAAAGTATCTAATGAATCTAAAGTAACTAGTATCTAAAGTAATAGTATCTAAAGTAACTAATGAATTAAGTTTATTTGAATGTAAACAACTCATTGAAGTTGTTTTATGAAAAGTAAAAATAAGTAAACAGTTTTATTTTATAACAGTGTACAGTGCTAATCTACATTATATATTGTAAATTTTCGATTGTTTTGTAATCTCGCTTGATACAAAATGTCACCCTGCAGAAATAACGAGAGCTGTGATAAAACTGATTAATAAAATATTGCCATGTAGGGGACTTAAACTCATGGCATTAAGCTTAAAAGATCAACACTCTACCACTTCAAAAATTGAAAAAAATACTATAGCAAAACCTATGTTCCTCGGCAGTAATAAAATGTTGTGTGAAGGAAGAGTTATAAAAGTAGTCTCACAATGAAATACTTGTCAGTATATCATTATTGTTACCGTTTTGTCGTGTCTATTTAAAATATGCAAAAAAAGAACTGTTTGATTTAATATAATGTAATTACTTTTGGATTTAATGAAATGATTGTTGATTGATTACCATGTTTATTATCACAAATTTTATGATGTACTAGGCTTCTCAAAACTTAAATAGCAAATTCTTATTGAACTATTATGTAACTGTCTGTGCTCTAGTTCATGAAAGGGTTTTGCAGATTGTCTAAAACTGTGCATCTGCTGACCACAAAAAGACTTTGTTGTCATTATTTGTAATATTTAAACTATATTTCAGGTTCTTTTTTAGGATATAAATATATATTAAAAACTCTCATAAAACTAAAGGTAGCCCTATATGTGAAACTAAAACTATGGTTTCAGAGTCTTACTAACTCTTGTAAAAGTATGGCTGAAACCTTTACTTTTTTTGCAAGTAAGCTTCTTATGTGAATAACTTATGGCTCTGCAGATTGACTACAACAAAATATCAAAAGTTACATCAATCTAGCAGGTTAATCTATAGTAAAAACTATCTATTTTGTAACTCTTTACATGTTTTCCATGCTTGTTCATTTATTTAATGATGTGTAGTAAATGAATTAGTATATAACTATTGCTATAGTCTTTTACACCAACCTCTCTTTGAACATAGTCCCAAGCAGTAGTATAAACACTGACAGACTTGTTGATAGCAGCATAGTTATCTGTTATTGTCCAATAGAGATATGGTTCTAAGGTAGCATCTACCTGCCAAAGTTGTTAAAAGTACTATTCAAAACCTACATATTAACACTGACATACATGTACGAATATTTTTAGACTCTTGAAAATGCACCCTATTTTAAAATTTTCAGGAAGGTTTATAAGTAAGCGTAGAAATATTTTTATTTTTACAAAAATATTTTTATTTTATATTAATACTAAAATAACTGAATATGTTAGGATTCAGTATAAGACTTAAGGTCACAATTGTTTTAAAAAACCAGTTTACATAAATATAAAAGTTTTTTCATACTTTTTAATAGAATTATGTGCAGTAATTAAAATTAACAAACAAAAAACTTGATTCTAATTAAGCCTCACTTAAAATGCTAAACTGTATATACATGTATACCAATATCACACTATGATAAGTGTGGTAAGACAAAAGCTAAATTCAAACTATTTGTTTATCATTAAAAAGTGTAATTTGATGACACACTGATTATACAGAAAAAACAATAACTCTATTGGTTACTTATTCTTTTATAATCTGACAGATTTAGCTGGTAACTGCATAAATAATTTTTGGGTTTTATGAACCTAGAATGGCCAATTTATGACAAAAGTAACAAAACATTACCACGTTTTGCAAAGCTTCGGACATAACTTTTTTTTATTATTTTTTAGTTTTTTGACGCTGTATAACTTTATTCTGTAAACAGTTTAGTAACATCTGTTTGATCAAATTGAAACATCTCTGATTTGAATGAATAGAATAAAATTAATCATCTTATCAAAAAAAACTGCTGAATTAGTAATCTATCAAACTATCTGCCGGAAATTTGGTTTTGCTGAAAATATTGATGTAGTACTGTTTGCAAAATTAGAGTAAGATATGATTGTATTGATAAAACTTGTAAGTATATATAAAAACATTTGTTTGTTTTTGAAAGGCTGAGTTGCTCATCTTACATTATAAGTTTGAAAATAAAGCAGTTTAAAAGGTAAAATGGCATCACAGATTGCTATGAAGTAGAGCAGATTGAATCAAACCAGCAATTAATTTTATGCAGGTGAAATTATATAATATTTTATTATATATTATATTATTATATATTATATATATTATATTATATATATTATTATATATCTGTTATTTTGGTATGTGGCTAGTTGAATGCCCGGCGTTGTCCGGGTAATAAAAAAGTCCTCGAACAGAAAATTTATTTGCATTTAAAAGTTGACTTGCAACAAAATTCACATTAAATTTATTTGGTATCAAAAGATTCACTATGTCTAACTCTGCTGGGGTTGTAGGGGCAAAATATGTTAAAATGTGATTAAAAGCTCCGGAAAACTAAAAAACGAGCAGGTAATCACAGCCATCTTGAGAACGCCATAGTTTGGAATCTCTTTATTTCGATGACGTACTCAAACATTGTGGTTATTGTTTTGACACATGATGTTATTATGTGAAATTAAATGCTAATAAAAGGCTCAATATAAAAAGTCTCGTAGCACTAGTTTATGACAAGCACTTTGGGTTTGACCGGAAAGCCCTTATCAAATATAGATACTCGCTACTTTACAGTTTTGTTTTAGCCTGATCTAATCATGTAGTTATAATTTGATCATGTAATTCAAGCTTCCTGCCAAATGGCGCAAACAATTTCTGCCACATTTTTAGACTACCACAAGTGACCAACGGGCTCGTCATGCTTATCAGAAGATGAAAGCACTCCTTCGAGCTAAGGTTAAAAAATTAAACGAGTTTTTACGGTAGGTTTTGAGATATCAGTGCTCAAAGTGACAGCATTACAATGATGATGGAATAGACGTGTAAGGACAATAGACATGGTTTTATTGAATGCGCGAAGTATATTTGTAAAAGTATTCCGACGAATGAGATTGCATGAAAGTGTAAACAGAAGCACATTGCGTTTAACTACGTTCCATTAGAGCTGTTTGGGAAGAGATTCCAATCTACGACGTTTTCGTGATGGCTGCAATTAACCGTGTTCGCTTTGACCTTTCAAAAGCTTGTAATCACATTTCCAAATCTTTTACACCTACAACACAGCCGGGTAAGAAATGGTGAATCTTTTGATACCAAGTACCTGTAACTTGAATTTCGTTGCAAGTCTCCCTTTAACATATAACAAAGTTTACCATTCTAACTTTCAAACATCATATAGTGAGAAAAGTGTTTTGTGTAGTATGAATAAATTAAGAGAAAACATAAAAACAACTGTAAAGGTTTTCAAACTTTGTCAAGCAACTGAGACTTTCAAACTTTAGATCGTGAGAAAAATGTTTTGTCCAGGTCAAATAAATTAAAAAACAACTATAAAAGGGTTCAAATGTGAATGTGAAATAACAAGCAAGTAATAGCTAAACTAAGGCTGTTTTGCTACAATTACAATAGAAGATGAATAGGTAATGATACGATTAATACAAACTGAAAAAAACAAAATAAAAATCCTGTATATGTTGAATTAATAATAGCAATTTTTGCATAGAAGTGTGTGTGTATAAAAAAGGTTACTGTTCTACCAAAAGCTATCCTTCAAAACTTTGAATACGACGATACTGGTACCTCTCGTTACTAGGACATATATAAAAATGAAATACTGTACTGTCTTTGTCTGGCCAAATGAAGAGAGAATGTCGACGCTCTTTCTATAGAGATGATACAATTGTCCGCCTGAAAATAATTGGCCTTGACCGCAATATAGCAAACGAACCTTATGAAAAACAGAAAATATATAGAAGCTCTATAAAAGCTCAAAAAACTTCACGAAAAAACATTGTGTTTCATAGAGTTGATAGAGTTTACAGATTTTTAAATAATATGTTATTTAGTAGGCGCATTCGCTATACGGTATATGACAAAGTCTTTGATCAGTATGCCTTGCGTATCTCAGCAATAGAGCGCATGAATTTTAAACTTGCGATAGTGATATACGTGACCTTTAATCCATCAGAGGGTGGAATTTCAAATTCCAAGATTTTAATAACTTTAGCTAGACATACCAAAGGACAGAACACAGACGACCATCTTTGCGAAATATATATAGATTATATATATATTATATATTATATAGATTATGCATATCTAGAGATGATTTGCCTGCAAAAAATATATCGTACATGTATTTGAGACAGAAAACGGTTAATTTTATTATAATATAATGACAAGGTAATTTGTTAACTTTTTAAAAAGCATAAGCTATGATTAAAAACTCTGTTTTTGTTTAATTTGTGAGGTTGTTTATTACATGTAGATGATAGTCAATATATACCTTGAAAAGAACCAAAAGTATCTAAATTGAAAATTAACTATTAAAACTAAGTATTTAATTTTGCAAAACTACAAACATGATTGACAAAGAAAATGGTTTTCAAAGATTTATATGACTCACATCTTGCTGAAATCTTACAGCATAAAAGCCAGTAGTTATACCACATATGATGCATATCCCCAATAGAGTTACGTACTACAACAAAAAGGAACAAACAAGCATCAACCTAAATAAATTATTTTTGCAAAGTATTTGAACTCTTATAATTTTTTAACTTACATAATAAATTTTAAATTACAAATTTATTTAATTTGATTTGCATTTAATTGTAATAAACATAGTGTTATGTTTGGTTTATTTACAAAGTTTGTTGAGAAAATTCAATCTGGTAAGGCAACAAATTTTAATCTGTTTGTTAGTTTTTCCAATACCATCTAGGTATTTCTAAATATGGTTTTGGTTGTTTTGCTGTAAACGTGTACACACTCTCTTACTTGAATAATTCATTGAGTGATAAGGACAACCTTCGCAGATACCAATTTTTTCATGTTTTTGTCATCCAGAAAAATGATTTAAACAAAGTGTAGGAGAATAAAGAGTCCACAAAATGCCTCAATCAGGACAATTTAATGCACATCAACTGAAATATGAATAAATCATTCCTAAAATCTAGTCTGAAGCGATTTCCATTATAAAGCAAAAAATAAATACATGCTTTAAAAGAAACATAATGCTTGATGAAATTATATAAAAATTGGTAATTCTCGTTACTGAAAATTCAAATACAATCCTAATAGTTCAAGAAAGCATAATATAGTGTTAAAATCTGATGCATTAAGTACTACACTCATTGGCAGCTAATTATATATATGTATATAGTGTATATATGTACAGTATATATGCTGAACGTATATACTGTACATATACTGTACACAGCACACACACACAAATACACACACACACACACACACAAATACACACGCGCACAGGCACATGCACACACGCACACGGGCACACACACAAACACACCCACGGAAAGTATAAGGCTCCTGTGTTGTGTGGCTAGAATGAAAATTAAAAATCTTCACAAGTGCAAATGTGCTTAGGTATAGTATGTTTGTACTTATCGGTAAGTAAATTATATCAACTAACCAATACATACATATAAGTTGATATTACCCAACCTCACTCAACAACGGAATTTTTCTTTATTAAAGTTTTTAAATAAAAACTTGAATATATTAAAAGATTTTTAAAAGATGACACAAAATGGCTACACTACATCAAATACGATTTTTATTTTCAATTGCTGGACAAGTCTTTTGTTTATTGTTCATTATACTGATAAACACTATTTTGTGATTGCTATGTTGACCTGATGCATTTTAATACAAATATAAAATCAAGTCTAATCATCTCACCGCAGATAGGTTTTTGAAGTTCTTCTTACATAAAGTCACAGTTGCAACGCTTCCGTGCAGCATGATGAAGGTACCACAGACTATCATTGCTATTGCTGCATTGTGAATGCCTGTTTTTGAGTTGACTTTATGCAAATAACTGAATACCATAATCAAGTCACCTCCATGATTAGGACTCAGATCAACTAAGATATACACACCAACTCCAACAATAGCAGCTCCAGTTACCTGGTAAATCATAAAATTCCATTCAATAAATTTATTTACATAATGAAAGACATAAAACAATTACCAGGCGCGTTACAAGGAAATAAAAACTATAAAAACTGAGATTGTTCTTTTTAGAGAATATTTAGTAGTTTAGCAATATTCTATACTTTTTTCATTGATTTTAAAAGTTTACATGATTATAATACTAATGCCGACAACATGTCTATTTTATAGAATGATTTAATCCCTTTCTTGTTTCTCTTTTAAGACTAGTCCATGGTTATTTTCATTATGTAGTAAAATAGTTAGTTTGGTCACAATATATATTTACTATGCCAATGACAAATTGCAACTGATAGCATAACACTAATTAAGTTTTTTCTAGGCCAACGGTGCAAAGCTACCCAGAATTACAAAACATCATTCTAAAATCGGCATTTGTTAAGTTTTGTTTTGCTATATTAATCAGTCTTTATTTTTGCTCTACATCTTTAGCTTATTTTTAAAAGTAACAGGATATCTTGAGCAGCAAAGCTGTTTTCTTTGCAGAATCTTAGAAACATTGTAGCATATGACACAAATTCAAGTTTAGAGCTTATTTAACAGAAAGATAATAGCTTGATGAGAGTACAAACAGAGTTGCAATAATTTATTGGGTTCCAATGCTTCAAATGGAGTTGACCTCTGCCGATAAATTTCCATCTTTCCATTTAAAAAATTGAAATTGCACTTTATTGTCTTTTCGAAGACTGGCGATGTACTCCTCAAAACTCAACTTGTTAAAGTAGACTTGTTTTAAGGTCACGGTTACTTTTCAATTCACACTTAATACACTTGTTGCCTTAACACAGCCAAGATACCAAATCAGAAAATCTTTGTTATTAATAATAATAATATATTTCTAAATGACAAAGCAGCAACAGAATTTACTACTTGCTATACGGATATTATCTAAAATTTTGCATGAACAACGATTGCTTTGAGTAAAACTTTTTTTTGTGTTGGAAGAGCTAAGCCTAGCAAAAGGTTATTGGGTATTATTATAGGTTAAAAGGCTTGGTATCATCGACTCAAAACTACCTGTAGAGAGTGGCTTTGGAATGTCAAATAGTAGCCCAATTGTGAATGCCATCGTACCAATTTTGTGAAGCGAAAAGGTCTCAAATCTGTTTGGATTTTACCGTTTTTAGAATTCAGAGTAAAAGAAGCTACTATTCCATGCGAAACATAAAAACCAAGTGACTAGCCGCCGAGCGAACTTTATATTTTATATTACAGAACTATTCACTGTACATTTAAGTGTATTGAGTATCTTTTTTTGTTATTCCTTGTAAAACTAGTATACAGTGGAACCTCAGTTCTCGAACATAATCCGTTCTAGTAGGTTGTTCGAAAACCGAGTTGTTCGAGATCCGAAGCAATTATTCCCATTAGAATTAATGTATGCAAATTTTAATCTGTTCCAAGCTGAGATAACAACTTGGGTAAAGTAATTTTTTAACATTTTACACCATAAATTGTACTGTATACTACATACTATAAATAAAAATGGGTAAATGTACATTGTAGATCGTGCATCGTACATATGTAGATTGTGTTTAATTTTAATAACAGATTTTCTATCTATGATGATGAAAACAGAAAACAAAATTAAACATTTCATATGTTTAATATGAAACTTAAAACATGCTCTTAAAACATCAAAAACATTCAACGTTAAGCTATAGTACCAAAAATTGCAAAAATTGATAACAAAACAGCAAAAAATACAATAAATCAGTTAAATCAAAAATCGTGTGAAAAAGAAAGTATAAACAGCAATGGCAAATTTACTTTACGTCTTTGAAGGAGAATCCTCCCCTAAAACAGTTTAGGGTAGCTCAACAAAAGGAGTTGTCTCTTTGAAAAATCTCTTCGGTAGAGCGGAATTGTCCCAAATGAATGAATTGCTTGTCCCATTGTTAACGAATGCTTCTATGCTGTTTCCGAAACTGTTCCGAGCGTTTAATTGTAATGCGCATGCTCCGGTTTGGTTGAGAACCGAATTTATGTTTGAGATCCGCGACTAACAAATCTCAAATTTTTGGTCAAAAACCGAATTGGTCGAGAACCAAAGCGTTCAAGAACCGAGGTTCTACTGTACATGTAAAATATATGTATACGCATGTATGAGTGACTGCATATACATATATGTGTATATGGTATGTATACAGCATCATGTATATAAATATATAAGGTTAAACATTTATTTCCGCACTACCCCTATTTGAACCCTACCTCTATTTGACCACCACTATACATGTAGGAGAAAGGTTAAAAAGTGGAGTGTCAAGCTTCAATTGACCGACACCTCTATTTAATGGCCACTTTGACATTCTTTGATCTTTACGAATCTATAATATAAAGTAAGTAGAAAAGTTTCCTCAAAATGGTACTAATAATGACTCGGTTACTCATTACTAATTAGTTACTTGGTGGTTGCTGCTCGAATCGACGCCTGATTCCTGACACAAAGCTAACGGTTTTTGCTTACAACTTTGGATTCGATGCCATAAAAATGATTAATAACTGTAACAGGCTGATAACTGTCAAACCTATTTTTAATGCTCTATTTTTGTTTCTTCTCTTAGAGTTCTCTTCTCTAATAAATGTGGTGTTGTAATAAAAATTGACATTGTATTTTTCAAATACCTTGGCATAATTTTGAGAATATTGATCTACCCCTTTCATAGGCCAATTGAAAGTCACACTACGTCAAAAGTTGCAAACTTCAGCATTAACCCTTCCAGATGCAACTAGTTTGTTAACTTACGTCAAACTTGTTGTAGAAGTCTAAATAAATATGCCCGATGAAGCTGATACAGGTATTTTCCAGTTGATATCTATTGCTTGCAATTAATATATGATGATTGTCAAAATTTGTTGGAACTTCAAAGATTCAGTTTAATTTTAAATTTATTGCAACATTTTTATTCATAACTATGTTTACCAAAAAATATCATTGCATAAAATATTATTGCACTCATCAATATTTTTGTTACAGCTTAAAGCAAAAAATGGTTGGTTGTGTGCAATACAACAGAAGTTACGAGCAATGATCTATTGCAAGCAGAGTTTAGATTACTACAATCATGCTATCCAAAATATGTTTTAAATCTGAAAGTTTGTAAAAATTTTAATATTAACTATCTATTAAATAATACAAATATACATTCACAAACAAAAGACATATAAGAATAATATTCTTATTCATATTCTTTCATTTTCTAAGAAAAAGTCTTTTGTGCACTTTAAATAACTTAAGGAAAGATAAGCAACTGTTAAGGTTTTCAGACTTTTTGCACACAACTGTAACTTTCTAATTTTATGAAAAAATTGTTTTTTGCAGTTGAAACAAATTGGGAGAAAAAAAGAAACAACTTTAAAAGTGGATAAATGTGATTGTGAAATAATTAGCAAGTAAGGAATAAATAAAGTCAGTGTTACTACGATTACAATAAAAAATTATTTAGTATACAATTATATTTTTTCATTACCTTTAGTGTTGGCATCATAAAGCAAAAATGTCCTATAAAGTGGTATAGAAACCCATAGTAATTACTTGATGCAAACACTCTGGTAAAAGTCATCAAACTTTTATATATATACTGTATATACATACTGTAACAATACAATATGTTAACTCTGGTAACTATAATTACCTACAGTAACTTTAGTATATTTAGAGGTTATGATGTGTAAGAAAATGTTACTTAAAATGTACTACGTGCCGTACGTACAGTGGGGAATTATTACCTTCAAAACAAATGTATAACATAAATGTTGAATTTAACTTCAATAATTTTAGATTACTAAACACATACATAAAGTTAAGTTTTAGTGTGTATTTCCCTCAACTAAACTTCAACTTGGTCATAAGCTAAAATTCTACTACTTATCTGTTTTCAAGTTTGTTTTTGCTATAACTTATAACGCAGAACAGAGATAGTGAGCATCATATATCTCTTTCAGACGTTGTATAAGAGGAATTTCAGCTAATAGCATATCAGCATTTTCGTTGCTTTTGTTGTAATCAGTACAATATTCAGAGTGCCAATAGAACAATCAGAGTGCCAATATTTAATTTTGAGAAAACTTTCTGTTAGTACAGTATAGTTGAAAAAAAGTCGGAAAAACTTCATGTTAGTATGGTGAGGACGAAAACATCTTACAACAAGAGCATCGTAACCTGAGAGCTCACTTTATTATTTATGACAAAAAGTTCACATTCGGCGTGCACTATAGCAAAATGATATACAGTGCATGATAAGAGTGTTGAGTGAGGTAAGAATGGCTTATGTTTGTGCCAATGAGTGCTTGTTGGTAAACATGTGATTTGATTGGCATCAGTTCAAATCCAACCAGAAAGAGATTTCTTGTTGCTAACACTTCATCAAATTTATTTGGCCATTATGTCCTAGATATTCTTCATTTAAATTTAAACACATTTACAACTGTTTCATTTTTTCTCCTAATGTATTTCATCAGAACACTTTTTCAAGACTAAAAATTTAAATGGCAAATTTGTTTGAAAAAGTTTGAAAACCTTAACAGTTGTTTTATTTTTTCTTTTAATTTATTTAAACTCCACAAAACACACTTTTCATGATATGAAGTTTGAAATGTAGAATGGTTACTGTTGTTATATGTTAAATGAAAATAAAATTTCTGTATAAAGATTTTTCATTACCTTGGCAAAGCCGGGCATTCCCCTAGTAATATGTATGATTTTACATGTATTTAAATTTATATATTTATACATATGTATACATATTATATGTACACATATGTATATAAATACACGCATATACATATTTGTATCCACATGTAAAAATAAGTGTGTGTATGTATATACATATACACACTGATTTTATACATCAATGCTGGTGTGTATACAAATACACACCGGCATTGATGTATGTATATACATATATTCCAATGCCAGTATCCACTGACTAAAACATAGCCAATAGAAGACAAAGCAATGGAAAAATATCATCTTTTTGAGAGAAGTTCGAAAGTCACTGGTACTAAAGAGCAGCTGTAAATTTACTAGCCATTAAACCATTGGACACAGTAAAACCTGCACATCAAGTGTAGCACCCAAATACCAACAATAGCCAACACAAGTCTGTTGCAGAAAATTCCGCTACTTTGAACAGTTTAGTTTTTGAGATGGGTGCTTAAACTATCAAGTCTCTGGAAGGTGATTCGAAGTTGAGTATACATCACAACCCCTTTTAGATTAACAAGAATTTAGACACAAACTAGATGCATGTATATACTAAAACAATACATTTGGTTTAACAGATATATTAAAACTTTAAATGAAGGTGCATGTTTTAGGGGAAGTAGATTAATCTTTGGGTTGTGCACAAGCATAATAAAATCATATGCAAATGGCCTATCAACTTTCCAAGAATTGACCTCGCAGAATTACTTTAGTTTTACAACTTAAAAAAGTTCACAAATATTTTTTTGTATCATCCCAACGCATGAACACTATAGTATCGCCGTTCATTGCATATCAAAAGCTAAAATAAACATATTTTTAAACTTACCGCATTAAGAGAGCTGTATACAGTCAGAACGATGGAAAATATCCGCATGCCATATTTAGCAAGTTTTGAGGCATCTGCCATGGTGCTATCCACCAACTAAGCAACAATCTTATACATGCATTCTATTCTTTATTGCAGAATTTCAAAAATTTAATATAGTATGTGAAATTGGCATGTTTCAGGTGCTAAATATAGACTAGATAATAAAGATTAATGCAAGTAGTTTTGATTAAAACAATTTTTCCTTTGATAACATCCTTAGAAAACCAAAGAAACTCATTAAATACATGCGTCAGAGTGTAGAGATTTGTGTCTGATTTGCTGGTTTCCAGCAATAAAATTGACTAACTACTAACATAAAACACTTGGCATCCGAAATGGAAAACTTTTTGAAATTACTGTCAATTAATGTTATATTGTTCAAATGTGATCCTAACATTATTGCACCAAATGAATATGATGTATTTTGATTTAGCACACAAAATAGCATATGTCTAATAAAAATTTTATTAGTCATATAAAATTCTACTTAGTAGAATGCCAATTGGCTATTGCGAGACTCGCGATCTGACAAAACACAGCAATTCAAAGTTTCATATTTTCTACTATGATCAATTCTTTACTGTTTTCTACACAGTAGCAGTTGCATTTTGAAATCATATGGTTATGGACAAGATAGTGTAACAAACGCAGATGTGGAATTATAATCTGAATGTATTATGTAATCGTCACCTAATTAGTTATTCGGTAAAATACTGGAAAGGAATAATTTTACAGAAATCTGAGTTACTGTGTTTTGTTAGATTAGGGCGTATATTAGTCATAATTATGCTATTTTGTGTGCTAAATAAAAGAAGACTGCAAATAGCAACTGGCCAGAAAAAATATCACACAACTCTTTGACTCATTAATTTCAATTATTATTTAATTAATATTCCTAAAGAAAAAGTCTTTATGTTGTGCAAATGTGTTTACAGATAAGTAGTTTTATTAAAGCAAAAGATTATTTTCACCAAGAAACTGCCTGTATTGTGTTACGTATGCCCACATGAGCAGGTAAATGATAAATAGAAGCAAATGTTGCCATGGTTGTTTAGCTAACTCACTACTAAGCTAAACAACATTTTTAACACTACAGACAATGTATTAAATTAAATGTATATAGAATAATATAATAAAATATTATACAGTATGAAAAATTTAGTATAATGTTTCCTAATACAATGTAACGTATTATGTACA
Organism: Watersipora subatra; assembly: GCF_963576615.1. Classification (NCBI taxonomy): domain Eukaryota; kingdom Metazoa; phylum Bryozoa; class Gymnolaemata; order Cheilostomatida; family Watersiporidae; genus Watersipora; species Watersipora subatra. The sequence goes on from NC_088717.1 coordinate 12,052,795, forward strand.
AAATATAGGGTACATCATATATAATACATGATACATGTATGATATATAAAACTATTTATGATACACTTGTAATATAATATACTATAAATATTATGTACGGTATAATATATATAACAACATTCTTTAAAACTGAATCAAAAGAAAAGGGTGTCAAAATATTATACATATCACATTGCAACATCATCTTTTTTGTATCAGTTTTACAGAGTATTATTTTAAATAGCCTGATATTTGAACCTAATTAAGTGTCAATAAACCAAAATATTGCAATATGTTACACTTCAGTGCCAAAATGTTGATTAGTTCAGTTAAGTTTTGATAACATATTTGCCAAGTAATTTAAAGCTGTCAAGAACTCTAAACCATATTTATAATTGATGCAGGACCTAAAAAAGTGAAGTTAGTGGTACAGCAGAAATGAATTTAAAGTAGCCTTTACCATAAGTGGTAAACAGCTGACACTAGTCACTGTGTTTTCATTGTGTGGAATATTTAGATTCAGAACTGTGTGCTTGATTGGTTAAATTGAGATAAGATTTTTAATAAATATTCACATTTTGCAGATTTAAAAAATATAAGGACGTCATCACCAGCGGTCACAAAGGCAAACTCCTATCTTGCTCATATCACAATAGGAATAAACGACTGCAGTGTAGGAAATGTTTATAATATAATGGCTTGCATAACATTTTCTCGTGCATCATTTGCAAGTACTGTCACCATGCAAACATGAAAGATTTGATAAAATTTGGTGAGTAAAAAACTTGTTTGATTCACAAGTTTTTTGCTGCTTTGGTGTGAAAGACTTGCGGATGATACAAACGTGTAGATAAACCAAATTATAGGAACAGAGGTAGACATGCAACAAAAATAGTCAAGATATAATACTTGTAACTGAAAAAGGATTTTTAACTGGATCAGAGATTTTTTCAAAGCATAAAAACTTTCAATTTTTCAAAATCTGCATAATCTGCTTGTATACCAAATAATGTAGTTTGGCAAATTTCTGTCCTAAGTTCTACGTATGATTGGTGAAACCATGTTTGCAATTTAAGTAAACTTTCCTGAAAACATTACTAAGCAAACTGAAAGTAAACCATTTAGTTTATAGCGCTTTCCGGTGGACTATTTGTGTTGAGTAACGTCAATTGCGGAGCAAAGACTCGAGAGCTGTGGCAGCTGATAAAACAGACAAGCAATAGATACTAGGTGAACATCTTTATGTAAATAAAAAAATTAAATACTTTCGTTGTTGCTTTAGTAATGACTACCTTCAACAACTAGGTTAGACGAACTGTTTCTGTTTAGTAGTACACAGAGGTGATCAGGCAAATTGAAATTCTTATGTTGCTATGTATTGTTTATATTTGTCAAAAAAATTCTTCAGCTCTGTTATTTAGAGCTTGACATTGCTTTGGCTTTTTACAGCAACATATTTACCAAAGGCGATGCTTTACTTAAAAATAGCACCAATAAATCAAAAGATGTTTTTTAGAATTGACACTCAAAGTCACTTAGGATAACCTACTGCTAACTATTGTCATATTCATCATAAATACAAGGTCAATTGACAGTAGAAACTAGCAGTAATGCAAGTTATAAAAATCTCTTTGTTTTTACTTGAAGGTTTATGCAATAAAAACTCTGTTCGAACAGTATCAAATAAACAACTGAATAAGGATGCCAAACATCTTACTTTGAAAAATTGGTTGATTGAAACTTTCAAAGCTAAGAGTGATAAAAAAGGGTCAATAAAATTGTGTCCGTGGTGTCAGAAGTGTTGACCAAAACACAGGTTCCATGACTTAGTGGCCAGCCACATACTACAATAGAATATACTAGATTTCTCACTGGCTAGAATAAAAAGCAATAGAACAAATTTAGCGGTGTCAGCTAAATTTTTATTTAAAACAATTGACTAACACAAAACAGTGAAGCACAGATTAGTAAAAGAGTTAGGAATGAACAAGCGTAACTAACCATTCTTACAAATTGCTTGTTCAATCACTTTTTTTTCGATGGTGCCTACGTGTAGATCTTTTGAGATGGAGGTTTATATCTTGCGGAGACTCAGGCAATGGTCTTGATGTTTGAATGTGACTTGCTGTTGACGCTTGCCTTGAAATTTTGAGGGCTAACATAGCAACAATTCCAGCTGCAACTAGTAGGGCAATGAGCATTCCTACAACTATGTATGTAGTAGTAGTCTCAGTGTCACCCTTCCTAAAGCAAGAATAAATACGGATAATAAAAATTTAGTTTTAGGTTAAATATAGACATAATTTAAATGAAGAACAACATAATTGAGTTTTTAGCATAACTTAAAAAACTTTTTAGTTTTATCAAAAGTATTTCTGTTGCTCATTTTGTAGCCAATAGTATTATAGTATAGACTGCACATAACCTTTCACACTGTACGGCAAGCAAAAATGCTTTTAATTTTGCGTCTTTCTTTAGAACCAGCTACTGAAAGATGTTAAAAAAAATATATAGATATATTTCAAAGTTGATTGTTCAGTGTTTCCAGCTATAACTATTAAAACTTGAGAAATAAATATCCGCTTCATGCTGGATTTGATCTCGGAACCTTTCACTCACCAGCGATTCTAAGAGGTTCCAAGATCAAATCATCAAGCAATATGAGTCAGTCATTAAGCAATGTGGGTCACATTTTTGGTTAAAATACGCATAACACTTTGCATTACACATTGTCACAAAAGCTTGTTCTCACGGCCTTTATTAGTAAGTTTAGCAACCGGATAGTAGAGTGCAAATGTTAGACATTAGCATTGTGCCAGGTTAATGGCAAGTGTCAGGTAACTACATTCCTGCCACTGCTTACAAGCTGTTTTTAATAACCGTTCAATGCCAAACTCTTGGCTAGTGCTAATTTAAAACTGACAAAGTGAGTGGGAGAAAGTGATAATATTGCTTCCATAAAAATAGGCAGCCGTTCATCGATTAACTGTTGGTATGACAAAAAGCTAAAACTTTACTCCTTCATAACAAAATTCCTAGCAGAAGACTGGATCTGCATCTACACTTAGATGTTCCTCCATTTAGATTTTCCAGTGACTTTCAAAAGCTAAAATCTAACTAACTGTTGTTTTTTACTATCAGTGTTTCATAAAACTGTCTGTTGTGCGCAAGTTTTTTGTGTGAACAATGATCAGTGTGTTGGCTATTACAGTTATATAAGACAAGAGTTTTAAATAAATGTTTTGTACTTACTGTGTTTGTGATAGTCTTGGTGTTATTGTCACACCACTGGCTATATCTTGACTCAAGTCTGTTTGGGGAGCAGTTAACTTAGTGGATGGTGCGCTGTTGAACAAAAAGTATGTGAGGATGACTCCTTGTTGCATGCTACCTAATCTCGCAATAAATTAACATGATCAATTGATTAAGCAAAACATCAGGTTATATGCTAGCTTAGAGGGTAAACTGCGTGAATTATTTTGACATGATTACATAAATAGTTTTATATCCAAAACTGATAGAAACTACTCTTAACTTTAGCTGCGACCAAACGAAAACGTAAATTAATAACATTTCTTATAGCGCTAATAAACCAAATTTGTTTCATGTTGATGACTGTAACTGTTAGTTAATATGTTAGTACTATACTTCAATCTAACTTCATTAATGCTGCTGATTTGCTAGCAGATATTAAATCTTACTATACACTGTTTTTAGAAGTGTGAAAACTTCTTTTGAAAAAAAGAGTATATACATGTATCTGTAATCTAAGCAAAGTCTTAACAAAGAACTTTTGTTGAACTATATTTTTTAATAAAAGGACTATAAAACTTTTAGGTCTGCTAACCTGTTAAATAAATCAGTTAAAATAGCTGATGATAGGAACTTAAAAATTAAGCTGCAATGTAGTCGGTACTTAACTAGTAGATATGAGCTAGCAACAAAAATGAAAACTCCCACTTACTAAGTGTTTGATGTGACTGGTAAACGTCTTGTCACAATATTGCTGTAAGAAGAATGTTTAACTTCGTTTCTAATGGTAGTCAGCCTCTTGCTGGTTTTACTCACAGGCTTTGTGGTGGCACGAGGTGCCTTTGCCAAAGTAGATTTTGTCACAGTTGTGGGAGGAGCTGTTGTTGTAGTTTTTGTTGTAGTTTTAGTCAAAGTTGTGGTAGTAGCTGGTAGTGGTAGATTTTGTGGTAGTCTTAGCCAACGTTGTGGTGATAGCCGTAGTTGTAGTTCTTGTGGTAGTCTTGGCCAAAGTTGTAGTACTACAGACAAGGGGGATGTCATCAGCTGAAATGTTTGTAATGCACATTTTGTGATTTAGTTTTCTTGTTAAATATCCAAAACATATCAAGGATTTTATTCGTCAGCTGATACCATCAGTGGAAAACAATATTTTTTATCACTGTGTTCAAAATTTTAATGAGCTTCTTACTTTCTTTGACACATTTATAGTTTTTTTTTCCGATCCTATTGCAAACGGCTTCTAATATTTGAAACCGTGTAAGCTGTTTCAAACTGTCACCTACCCCAGTTGCTTAGACCTGCTTTAAGTGTTTAAAGCTATGTACCTTTTCACACTTATATAACTTAATAAATCTTATGGTAGCCATAGCAGCTATTTTTAGCATAATTACTTTATGTGTTAGTCATTGAAATAATAATAACTTTGTGCATGTTTAAATTTGTGACACAAATAACACAAAAGCTGCTGAAAACCATATCTAGTGCAAACGGTTATGAACCAATATCTTTACTTCATGTTTTCCAGTTCAAAATGTCAAAATAGAATATTTTAGGTTTCCACCAAAATCATTCCTTGCATAGTTTTACAGTATGTTGGTTTGAGCAAATTGACCATCAGCATACAGAATGCTATACAGAGTATGAATGATATCATACAGAAATATCTTTACCTGAGCCACAAATTAAAAAAATGTTACATCATAAACTCAGTTCCTAAATTATATCTGATGCATGTGACTAAAATACAAAACTCTTAACAATAAGCTCTAAATTTTTGATTGATATTTCACCGTCGAAAACGATATGATTTCAATTTTTTTTGCAAGGAAACAATTAGTTCTTTTACTTCTTTTCAAACTATAAATTTATAATGTAAACATCACCAATATGTTTCATCGCCTAAATGACAAAATCTAAGGCATTCAATCTTTTTTAAAGATGAACCTGGGCCAAAACTTTAGTACATTTTATTACCAAGTAACAGTATTTTCTTATTATTTGTAATTGTTTCTGATGTTTGAGCAGTTCTGACTGCCATGATGTTCTAAAAGTACAATAAGCAACACTTGATTGAGATAAAAACACTCAGAACAAAGTGTTATGATTGTTGAATATGTACTAGTTTTTGACATTGACCAGTCATTATCTTGTATTTGTATATAGCCGTTGTCAGACTCTTTGTTCATATTGGCTTACTCATCTGTTATGTAATTATTATGTAATAATTCTTTTACTCTCTTGTCTCACTTATGTAGTAAGTCAGTTGCTGTTTAGCTTTCAAATATACAAGAATAACAGATTATGGGCCCAGACAGGCAACCAAAGAAGCTGTACACAAGTTTGATATCAAAAGAAAGACGATCGGCTATTATACTGACTGACCAACGACTGGTGAACCAGGAGTTAAACAATTGATATCAGGAACAGTAAAACAAGGACTACTGAACCAGAACTTAGATTTTATCTCTCATTCTACAGTGGATAGTGATAAATGGACAATAGATAAGTTGGACAGTCAGAACTATCAGACATGGAAGTTTCAGATGAAACACATTTTGCTGGTAAAGGATCTGTACGATATTGTGGATGGTACTGAGAAAGCACCAGAAGGTTCGGCTGATCAAGCGCTGAAAACTGCTTTTAAATCCAGGTATCGTAAGGCTTTCTCAGTAATTGCTCTGTCTGTTAGTACTGAACTTCTCTACTTAATAACAGATACAGAAGCACCTGATGTAGCACGGAAGCAGTTTCAAAACCATTTTGAACGCAATACACTAGCAAACAAATTATTTCTTAGGAAACAATATTTCAGAACAGTAATGAAGGAGGGTACACCTGTAGAGCAGCACTTGAAACACATGAAAGGACTTACAGATAAACTCGCCACTATCGATGCACCAATTTCTGAAAAAGATCAAGTAGTCACGCTCTTAGGCAGCCATTCAAACAGCTATGCTCATCTTGCAACAGCATTAGAAGCAAGAGTGGACCACTTGAGTCTTGAGTTTGCTCAGCAGTCATTGATAAATGAAGAGTTGAAACGTAATGAGCGAAACTCAGATGAATTTAGTTCTGCCAGTGCATCTGACTATGCATTGGTGTCAAGAAAGCAGCCTAGAGCCAAAAAACCTATTATTTGCTACAACTGTAATAAACCTGGGCACAAGTCACCAGAATGCTCAGAGGACAGACGCCGAACAAACGCGCAGTTAGTAAGTGAATGTAGAAAAACTGTATGTGAAAGCGACAATGACTGTGTAGGCAATGAATTTACATTTATCACTCATCATGGCAACACATTTTCATTGCACAGTAGCTCACCCTGGCTAATTGACTCTGGAGCATCGTGTCATATGTCACCTAATAGGGAAAGTTTTAATAGCTACAAGAAGCTAGAACATATAGAAATGGTCAGCCTATGTGATGGTCGAACAGTTGAAGCTGTGGGAGTTGGTACTGTAAAAGTGATGCTAAAGCTCAATCGTAGAGTTCAATGTGCAGCTGTATTTTACAATGTACTTCATGTCCCTCAGCTAGCTAGCAATTTATTTTCAGTTCGAGCTGCCACTAAGAAAGGCTACATTGTTCAGTTCGATCATACTCAATGTTGGGTTAAAGATGCTAATAGTCGAGTTAAGGCCATGGGATCACTAGCTAATAAGCTGTTCAGTCTAGACTGTGTACAAACTGAAACTCAATATGCAAAAACTGTTAGCGCAGAGATTTGGCATCAACGTCTAGTACATGTGAATGATGCTAATGTGAAAAAACTGAGCAAAGGAAATATAGTCTGTGCTACAAGCTTACCTGCAAACAAACATTTCCTTCTGTGAAGGCTGTGCTGAAGGGAAAATGACTGGTAAACCCTTCAAACCTGTGGGAGATATCAAGGTTACCCGTAAGCTAGAACTAGTACATTCCGACATTTGTACAATGGAAACAGAATCAATTGTAGGTAACAAATATTTTGTTACTTTTATAGATGATTTCTCTAGATGCTGTGCTGTGTATTTTCTTAAAAACAAATCTGAGGTATCTGAGAAGTTCAAAGAGTTTGAAACATATACAGCTAACCAATCTGGAGAAACCATTCAAACACTGAGATCAGATAGAGGTGGTGAATACTTGTCTCAAGAATTTACTGACTACTTGAAATCTAAAGGTATTCATCATGAACTCACATCGGCCTATTCAGCGGAACAAAATGGTGTTGCTGAGCGAATGAATAGAACTCTGTGTGAAACAGCACGTTCAATGTTGTACCATGCTAAATTGTCAAAGCAATACTTGGCTGAGGCCATTTCTACTGTTGCCTACGTTAGAAATCGGCTTCCCATCAAAAACTACTGACTTGTGTGAAAAGTAGTAGAATGATAATTCACTTAAATAGGATATTTTACACATTTGCGAGTCAAAAATGTTCCAACTTTGTTACCGTACCTGCTTGGTCATTGCTAATTAAAATGAGATTTTATTAGTGCTGGGCACGAGTACTTCTTGACCAACGAGCTTAGACTTGCCCCCTTCCGCTTGAGTTTTTTGAGCATCGAGCAACTGGTAGTGCTTGGCACGTGTATTTCTTAGCCAACGGGTTTTTGGGTATTGAGTTTGTTGTTGATATGTATTTTATGTCTAAAATTTCTAAACTTCAGACATACTTTGAAATTTAAAACTAAAATACAATTATAATTACATTCAATTTATTTATTATTTTTTACTATTTTTTATCGACCGTTATTTATGCTCACAACGTTAACAGGATGGGTTGTTAAACAGTGCTTAGAGTGGAGAGCGAAATAGACTGAGTTTTTGTCTAATCTACTCGACAGATCCGTGCACAAAAACCTGAACTCACAAGCCAAACCCGAACTCGCAAGTCAAAACCCGAACTCGCAAAATCGAAATGCTCAAAATCTTTAGTACCCGAGACTCGAGGAAAGATACAGCTGTGTGTTCAACAGGTTTTATTACCTGCGCCCAGCACTAGATTATATACACATCTATATATATATTCTTTCATTCAAGAAACACAAATATTTATAAGTTAGTGTTTGTTAAAACTGCTGAAGTGAAATTTTAATGTTAGAACGTTTAAAATTACCATAACCAAACTATTTTGACAAAATAGGCTAACTTTTGATTGAAATCAGATAAAATATTAAATTTTGCAAATCGAACCTACTTTTCTGAACATTACTTGTGTTATTAGCGTGCAAGAATTGACTACTGTGTGATGTTTAATTTTTAGTACATTTACTTAAAAAGATAAATTCTCACCGTATAAAAGGCTAACACCTTGACTATCTCCAACTAAAATTAGGGAAGAATTGTATACCATAAGAGATGTAGGCTGGTCTAGGGTACAGTTACTGACATGCTGGCCACCACCCATCATTGAGCAGATGGAACTGACATATCCATTTAAATCAATCACTCTTAATGCATGCCTGTGAACATCTGCTGCGAGTAAGGTGTCATATTTCAGTGTCAGAGCATACTCCAGAGTCCAAAATTTAGAATCTTCCAATGATCCGTCATTATAGGCAAAAGTGCTTCCAGCAATCGTTGTTATTGACAAATCTTTAGGATCAATCTTCAGAAGTTTTGTTTCAGCAGGAGCAAAAATAGACCCAGTTTGAATATCAGCTAATAATGTTATGATGTATTCAGTTCCTATTCCTAAGTGTCGAACATGGCCTTCAGGAGAGCTTAAATTCATAATGCGATATAAATTGACCTTTCCTGATTGATATAAAAAGTTACCCCGTCCAATGTTGCAAGCCCACCTGGTAGAAAAAAAGCACATGTGCAGAGAGTCCCATCACATCGAGTATAGCTCTTCAATGTTCTAGCAAAAATTGAAGTTTGTCGGGCGGTTCTGTTGAGTGTCCTTAAAACCTGATTATATTGGTCAACTAAAATCAATAAAGAAGCTTTTTGTTGATAAAATGCTGAAATACCACCAAACATGGCATTGGTTTCATCTCCTTGACGATAACCAGGTTTACCACCTAATCCAGTAACCCGTGTTACGTTGTTTTGATCAATATTGGCCGTGAACAGCAGAGTTTGGGTAGCGAAAAGTATGTTACCAGGAATATACTGATCATAATCTATGTAATCCACTATATCGGGAGATCTTAAGAATGGTATTAGCTTGTGGAACCTAATTCTGTAAATAAAAACATCACTTGGTTTGCAGCAATTGTTTTACTCAGTGTAAAGGTTGAACATTGTACTTTCTGTAGACGATAAACTAAAGGATATTTAGTGGGAAGATGAAATAATTTCAACCACTACTTTGCTATCATATACAATGTTTCAAAATGGGTTTCTTTTCATTTCATTTAATAAGAAAACAACTAAAGCTTAAATTCTAAAGAAAGAAAATCACAATCAGAAAAATCGGATAAGCAGCCATTGATTTTGCATTAGACACAAATTGTGTACAATAAATTGTTTTCAGACTGCATTTTTTAGAACTTGAAGGTCAATCTCTCTTTCAGTTATCAGATAAAAATACTATATATCCAAATAAATAACTGATGAATCTGCAACAGAAACCAAGATGAGTTAAAATCACAATCAGAAAAAAGAATAAGTAATGTAATGCTATAAATCTAATAAACCTGACTAGATCACTGCATCACAGTTCTGTATGAAGAATATCTAATTAACTTTAACAAATTTAACTAATTAACTAAGATTTCCCGTCAAAACTACTTTTTGCTCAAAATATGTGTAGAAAACTGTAGATTAGAATTTTGCGTATTTGTTGGTAGCATCTACCTAATATCAATTTTTATTAAATTAGAAGCAATGAGCTAAATATTATACCTATATTTATAATCTACAGAATAAATTTTTGTATCTTTGTCATGAGTTTTTTCAGTGAATAGCGATTGGTTAAAATATGTTATCTGTGAAAAACTATTGGTTAATAAAGTACTGATTTGGCATTGCTTTGGGCATTGCATTGGCTTGGCATATTATAGTTGTATTATAAAATTTTCTAAGGCAAAAATTAATTAAAAAAAAATTCTTCCATCTGTGATTGCAGTTTACAAGCTACCAAAATAATTTAATTTTCACTATAAACTAATACCTTTGGCAGTCATGCAAAGCACAGTTAGAGATCTTTATTTGTAATCGATATATGCATAATTGCTTCTGGAAGTGGTAAAGCAGCTGGGTAGTATAGTAGTTAAAATGGTGGCCTGTAAAACGGAGGATCTGACTTCAATTCCTACGTGAGGCAATTTTTTGCTATCGCTGTTTCCGTGATTTCTGACAGACAAACAAACACAGCTCTAATTATAGTAAAAATTGACATTGCTTTATGCATTTGTTTTTTTGAAAGTTTTTTAAAAGCTTTATATTAATTACATCTTTCTTTTAATTTGTAATATATAAATGCACTGTTTAAATTTAACTGCCTTCAAGTTATTGTTTGACTTTTAATTGCCTTGAGTATCAACAGATCTCAAAGCCAATTGTTAAAATGGTCCACATTTACCTCATGCGAACGTGCTTTTCACATAGACTATTGTATGTTGTGCTGTCTCGAGTAGGCAGTAGAAATGACCTGTAGAAATATAGATTCATTCTCTGCTTGATCAAACAAAGAACAATGTTAATCCTCATGCACTTCAGTGATGTATTGAATACTGATATCTTATTTTTATATCTGTTCAAGTATCAAACCTTTCTTTTGGTATGTCTGTACTTGTATCAAATCTCTCTGTTGGTATGTCTGTACTAGTATCAAGCCTCTCTGTTGGTATGTTTGTATTAGTATCAAGCTTGTCTGTTGGTACATCTGTACTAGCATCAAGCCTCTCTGTTGGTATGTCTGTACTAGTATCAAACTTGTCTGTTGGTACGTCTGTACTAGTATCACACTTTTCTGTTGGTACGTCTGTGCTAGTATCACACTTCTTTGTTGGTACGTCTGTACTAGTATCACACTTCTCTGTTAGTACGTCTGTAATAGTATCAAGCCTCTCTATTGGTACGTCTGTACTGGTATCAAGCTTCTCTGTTGGTACATCTGTACTGGTATCAAGCTTCTCTGTTGGTACATCTGTACTAGTATCACACTTCTCTGTTGGTACGTCTGTACTAGTATCACACTTTTCTGTTGGTACGTCTGTGCTAGTATCACACTTCTTTGTTGGTACGTCTGTACTAGTATCACACTTCTCTGTTGGTACGTCTGTACTAGTATCAAGCCTCTCTATTGGTACGTCTGTACTGGTATCAAGCTTCTCTGTTGGTACATCTGTACTAGTATCACACTTCTCTGTTGGTACGTCTGTACTAGTATCACACTTCTCTTTTGGTACGCCTGTACTAGTATCAAGCATCTCTATTGGTACATCTGTACTTGTATCAAACCTCTTTGTTGGTACATCTGTACTAGTATCAAACTTATCTATTGGTATGTCTGTAATAGTATCAAGCTTGTCTGTTGGTATGTCTGTACTAGTATCAAGCCTCTTTGGTGGTACGTCTGTACTAGTATCAAGTCTCTCTGTTGGTATTTCTGTACTTGTATCAATATTCTCTGTTGGTACATCTGTACTAGTATAATTCTTCTCTATTGGTATGTTTGTACCAGCATCACACTTTTCTGCTGCTGCGTCTGTACTAGTATCAAGTTACTGCTGCAGACAAATTTTTTTTCTGCAACAGTAATCTTTTTATAGACATACTTCTATATACTCTTTGTAATTAATAACTTAACCTATTTATAATTTTTCTTTGTTTTCTTGGTTTGTATTAGTCGTATCAGTATCAAGTCATTTTTATTCTAATTACAGTAATAAAGCAGACTGTAACTAGCCATTACCTTTAATCACTAATTATTTCACTTCAAACACATTATAGTATTGCTCCATTTTTTCTTTGAATTTACTTGAACAGTCTTGAAACAGTCTTGAAACAGTCTTTACATGATATGTAGTTTTAAAAGATTTGATATTTTATTCTCATATAATGAGATTTGTGTATTACAATCAATCTCTTTAGATATTACCCATTTCATATAACTTGGCAATTGAAATACCCAACGGGGAACAACCCAACACCCTGAAAAAAGGGCAGTGCACCATATGTTTTCTTCCTATGTTAGGCGAAAATGATAAAAGTAAGTATCAGCAAATATAAAAAAGTCAAATCTAAAAACAACAACTAAAAATGACAAATGCTTTATTATATAAAATTAGACTAGCATGCAACGTCTTTCAAATTCATTGGGGAAAGAAACTTAGCTGTTGGCAACTTCATTACCTGCAGAATTTACAAGCTGTTTCAAATCTTGGACAAAAGTGTAGCATAAGATGTAAGAAATGCTTTTCAACAATCTGCTTTAGCTATGCATCAAGCTTTTAACTATTTAAATAATGCATTAGTCAGATGCACACTGAAAGAAATAAACAATTTCATTTCAAAGCAAGAATGAGAATTGTTACGTATATGTTAAATAAAACTAATCCATTTTGGCATTATTTTTTAATTGATTGTTTAATGCTAGACGTTCAGCTAGCCTTTACTATTTCAATGGCATAATTGTCTGAATAAATGCTGGAGTAGATTGCAAGAACACTTGTAAAGACACAAAATATCTCACAGGTCAGGCTAAACTCTCCTATACATTACCTTTTTGCAATGAATCATTCTTGCTGTAAAATATTATGCTATATTTTACATCTATCGTAAGAAAACTCATACAAGTTACATACATGTAACTCAAAATATTACAGTCAAAAAACTTTTGATTCAGGCTTTAGATTCCTAAACATCTTGGTGCAATGTAATGTCGTAGCCGTACAGATGAGATTAGTTTAAATTCTTTATGGCTAGTAACTACCCAACATTGTTTTCCTTGAATGTAAAGAATCTGAAAGAAGCCCACCATAATGACACTAGCGGCGCAAGTATCAGCATGTTTATAAACAGTTTGGAAAGAAATTAAGGCAAAAAAACACATACTTATGGTTTTTGTATTGGCTGTTAGACCACTTACCCATTCACTTCTTCCTTAAATACTGGGCCTGCACAGATCTGCAGACAAAATATGTGTAAAATTTATATAACTATAAATAAGATTAACTCGTCAGAGCATCTAGCAGTATTCTGAGGCTCGAGATCACAACTTAAGTACTACTAGCAGTATTTGACTATTATTACACGAAAAATACAACTATGTGAACTTTAAATTGATAAGATAATGGTACTTAAAGCAACAAGGCCTAATGATCTGGAAGGGCTGACTTTCAAACAGGTGGGCACAATTCTTAAAATGCCACTGGCAGCAATAGTAAGAATGTTCAACCTTAAACTCCTCTCTGCAACTAGGCATGTCTCCAGTCAATGAGGTTTTATGCCACTGAACTGAGACATGTCCAGCCAAAATCACAAAGCTATTGTTTGAGCGACAATGCTCTTAAAACACATACACAACCTCTGGCCATCATAACTCAAGCAGACAAACTTGATATTTGAAAAAATGCTCACACACAAGCACACATGCGTGCATACACACGTGTGTGTGTGTGCACATGCGGGTGTGTGTGTGTGCCCGCATACCCAGGTGCGTGTGTGTGTGCGCACACACACACACACTTAAAGCAATGAGTTCTCATCATGGTTTTAGCTACTTTGCATTCAATTTCATGTTAGTTAAAAATGATCAACTTTTCCTTTAGTAACTCATATCAAGAACTAATACTTACCGTGGTCATTGTAAATTTTTGATCAACCAGTAAGGTTTTGTGTTCGTTGTCTTATATGACATAAACTCACCTTCATTTTTATTCAGACTTTACATACTATACATACCGTAAAAACTCTGATTAAACACCGTAGCGCTATCTTTGAAAAAAAGAAATTACTTTTAGCCTGAAACCGTTATTAATAATTTCTATGGTGCTGTTTTAACGAAGTTTTGACTAAAAAAGCAAAAAGCTTTGAAGTTGGACAACGGGAGAGTTGATTGTTATCAATGTAAAAAACTAATTATTCATTCGATTTTTGGCACTTTTCTACTGATCCCTTGATGTTATTGGTTCATAAGGATCAAAGATAGTCAATAGGGCAGTCAAAAAGAGGTGGTGTTCAAAAAAAGGGTGGCTCTCTTCTTTTCAGCTCCTCTCTTGTAGTTAAGGTCAAATACAGCTGGCATTGAATTAGAGGTGGCGTTCAATTAGAGGTTTTACAATATTTAAGAAGCATGTTATGTAGACACTGTCTGCCATCAAAACTAAATTTTAAGACGCTATTATTAGCCATGTTAAATTTTGGTCAATTTTGCTGAAAAATAGTTATTATTAGACCTTTTGACATAATACGTGCATCATGCTACGTTACGCCAAAATCAGACCAAAAGGTTCTGAAGGTACTAAATTCGCATTCTAATTCTTTCTGATTCTTATCACCACCATGCATCCCTGTGGTCTTATAATTCTCTCACAGATTTCAGTATTATATATACAATGTCCTAAACAAGTATGCTACATATAAAATACATGCACATGTACTTACATACATTCATATAAAGGTACAGGAATTCCATATACAGGTATTGTAATTACATATATGAGTATAGTAATTACATGTACAGTTATAGTAATTACATATACCGGCATAGTAATCACATTTACAAGTATAGGAATCCAATATACAGGTATAATAATCACGTATACACCTATAGTAATCACATATACAGGTATAGGAATCACATATACAGGTATAGGAATCCCATATACAGGTATAGGAATTACAAAGGAATAAGACAGCAGGTTAAGTGTTCTGAAATGTTAAAATTATTTTTATATTCAATGTTTTATAGGTAAAATTAATTTTAATTATAAAACTATTTATAAAAAATGTTTATAGTTAATATTATAAAAATACAAAACGGTTAAAAAACTAAAATATAGATGTAGTTTTGCATTTCATAGAAATTCCCATTTTGGAATGTTCAGTTTGGTTTGGAATGTTCAGTTCAGTTTGCAATGTTGCCCTAGCCAAAATGATGGAGTACTGTACATCATCAAATGACTGAGTAAAACCATAGTTGTTGTTACTTGAGTTACAATCGAATATTTGTGTAAATTTCAGTTAACTACAGCAAAAATGATGTTTCACGTGACCAGAATTGAAATGATTCTATATGAAATCATGTATCTACATATAAATGTGTACGAATGTATTTTTTTATTTACATATATTATATATAGCGTATTCTCTTTGTAAAGTAAAGACCTAACCTAATCTCTCTTATAAACATTTTATAAATATAATTACCAATTTCTAAGATCAGGTATCGGTCTAGCACTAAAAATATTTTATTAATATATGTTTACAGCAACACAGAGTAAAGACTGAGCGCTGCACATTGCAAGCATGAATGTCATGAGTTGGAGTATCGTTGTAAGTCATCTTTTATCGTAACTTTGAACCATAGATAAAAATAGATTAAAAACGGATAGACACAATTCCTTTTAAAGTAAAATGCATTTTTGTTTTGCTTTATTGCAGGTATAAAAAATATTTTTAGACTCTTTTGCCTAGAAAAAAAATAAATCGTTGTAACTAGACGTTGTACAGGATGTGCATTCTTTATTAAGAAATTGCCTCAGTCATTTGCTATAACACCAGCTAACTTGATCAGACAAAGACAAAAGTTGTCAAGGAAAACTAATAATACTGCAGTTACGGTGCAGTCAATGTTAAAAAATTTAAGTCTAGTTTTTTATTTCTGTATAGTCAAAGTGGGGGAGTTCGAAAGTATCTTAAAATGAGTTACACAGTTTACCGGTACATTTATTTTAATATTTGTATAATGTAAAATCCCTATACCGTAAACATTCCTGGAACAGATTATTTACGTTGTAGGAGGGCCTACGGCATCTACTATATAAACGGCAATCGTTGTCTGTTTGTGTGCGTGCATGAGTGCGTGCGTGTGTGATTGAGTGTCCGCCTTATAGAGTACCGTAAATTTTGGACTATTAGCCGCTACTAGGTATCTAGGGCGCATTAACGGGAATCTCTGGTTAGTACACGCCTCTATACATAACCTATTCATCGTTTTTACACAAAAAACACCTCATCTCTGGTTAGCGCACCTCTTTACGCTGCCCAGCGACACTGGTTCGTTGGAAACAGCGAAGTTTCTGCCGTGTTAAAAAGCACCGTCCTGAGTTCTGTGGCCTACACAAAGGTGCCTATACAGTTAAACAAAAGTACTAATCGTTAAATGAAATAAATTAATGAGTAGTAATTTACATGCAATTAATATTTACTGCCAGCGTGTACCGAGAAGATCACTTGAACGTTTGTTTCTTGTGGTCGCTGAAAAAAACGCAGTTCTCACCTACTAAATTTCTACATAAAAAAGGAAAGTACTTCTTATTCAATGTTGTATTGTCTATGAATTGCCACACTTCCACTACATAACCCTTTCACTTGCATCCATGTCCAAATTTAGCTATCGGCCTACTGCCAGCCATTTTGCCAATATTGCTTAATATGTATACAATATTTTTTCAATTTCAAACTCCATCTAAAACGTTTGTTTTGGTTATATATTTCATTTTGCCAACATGTTAACAAGCACTGCTATACAACAAAATTGTTGTATCTATACTTTGTGCATTGATAAAGCGATGTGAAGCTACAAAGCAAAACGATCCTCTACAATATTCCTTATTTTTACAAAACCATTACTTTAATCGCTATCAGAGTCAGTGCTGCTATTGCTATTTTAATTATCTGTGTAATTACAAAAATCTGAATCGACTATAATGTCATCAACATAAGTAGTTTTTTGTTTTCTAATTTGGATGCCTTTGATGAACTTACACAAAAATGTTCGTTTTTAAGTTGGAACTCCCTAAAAAAGATTAAAATATTAAACTTTAGGCTAATTTTATTGAGAAATGTTAGGAAAAACCTGTCACTACCATAAAAGTCCCAAAGATCGTTGGCTATGTTATCAAAAAATAATAAAATTCAGTTACTAGCAATTGCTGGGAAAGTCGGAAAAATGTGTCTACGTCGGTCGACCATAGAAAACGCATAAATGAGTCTACTTCGATGAAACGGTTGAAAACTTTGGATTTGCCACTGTTTGTGATAGTAAACGTGTTTATTTCCTTCTGAGTTACTTTTGATTTTTTCCAGCTACGAGTACAACAAAACTACAGCTACTACAGAACTTGCATGGGTATTGCTACTGCATTTTACCTACTAAATTTCTACATTGAAAAGGTTATTACGTTTTATTCAAAGTTGTGTTGCCTATGAATTGCAACACCTCAACTCCTTAATAACGTTGGACTTGCTACTGTTTGTGATAGTTGGACAAGTCCATTTCCTTCAGCAGCTGAGTTCCTAATTTTTTTTCCAGCTACGAGTAGGCCTACTGTAACTTACTACTACAGAACTTGTACGAGTACTCCGAGTGTTTCGATAGGCAATGGTGAAACGAAAGACAGCAGCCGGTATCGACTTACTGTCACCCTGCTTTAGCCATGACCAGCTGTACGTCGCCTGCTAAAAAGTAGGCACAAGCCGAAAACTGTTTGTTCATAAACCCGACAAAAAAACAAAATATGTTGTCTATTCGCAAGTGTTGCGTTGAACTAACATTGTGTTATCGTTATGTCATGCTATGTTCTTCATGTTCTGCTATACCACATGCAGCATTTTCTAACATATTTTTCAGTATATATATATTTTCATGCATTCGTTATCCTTATTGTGTCTCATAAAATGGCTATCATGTTCGCGTTATGTTTTATTATTGTAAGGTGCTAATGCTGTATCTGCCTTGACATCATAGTGTCTGTGCTGTTATACATATAAATTTTATCGACACAACTTCATTACTGTTTGTATATACCATGTCAAAACACAGGCTATAGACGAAAAACTGGTGAGCTATAATTAGTGTTTTAAGCATGTAGTCTCCATTCAATAAATGCTGGCGATAGCAAAATATTTTGTATAATTCTTTAGAAGATGCAAAACTTTTCAATACTGCCAGTTTGGAGAACTTCAGTTTGCCTAGCAATGTCAATTTCATTATCAGTTCTCTTTACACAAATAGGACAATGCCGATTTGAGTGGTTTGAGGCTGATGCATTATAGACTAGCTGTAAAACGTATTGCGGATTTTTATTGTTCTCCCAAAATTACCGACATATATGACTGCATATGTGTATGCATAGTGTGATCGGGGCAAAACATTTTTTATTAGACTGCATATTTGGAGTTGTTTTACAGTACAAAAAACAACTCTCAATAACCTCTTGCTGTACATGAATCTGTTCCTGTGAACGGGTAGGGTAATGCAGCTAGTGGTTTGGAGCCGTGCTGGGGATGTGCGGGAGACCTTTTTCACCCCGAGTGCAGCGAGAGTATCCAGGCGCGGCTTTTCGGATGAATGAGTTGGCGAGTGCGAGGCGATTGATTGCGAAGCGATTGAGTGCTCGGTGATTGATTGCGAGTGCGAGACGATTGGTTGCGAGAGCGAGGCAATTGGTTGCCTCGCATTACTCAAAAACTCAGTAGTGCTCTTGAAAAGTGCACCGACTAACAAAGAACAAAATTCATTGTTATAATGTAAACTGAGTAACTAATCAACTCCAGAGCAGCCTATAGCAATCTAGTAGTCAAATTTAGATAAAACCCGAACAGATCATTTAAAGCTAGACAAGACTAAACTATTGTAAAGGCCTGGCCCCGATAGCTGAGCCAGTTTTACCACACTAACAGGTGAACACAGCCTGAACTCTGGGTGCCCCCTTTATCTGGGCCTGCCTGACACGCCCGACGGTCAGGCCAGTCCGTGACAAATACCCAGTAGTCAGGCCTACTCTGAAACCAATGTAGCCTGCCCTCTGTGTCTCTATAGTTGGCTAGTCTAGGTCTCCTAGCAGCTCGCTCTAGGGCCTGATCTCTTATACTATCGCATACCCGATCAAGTTTAGTTAAAGCGTAGACCAATCCCTAGCCCTCCTTAGATCCACCCTGGCAGTTCCGTCTGATGTCAGATCGAAGCCTGCTTTCTGCAACCTTTAAGCCACCCAGGCAGGCGTCCATGTAATCAGTCCTTGTGAGTAGAGTTTAGTCTGTTTATTACTTATAATCTTGAATATATACATACAACAGCATGAGGTTATATCAAGCTCACCAGTGCAACTCATGCACTAGCTTATATAGCGGCATTAAATCGTCCACTATTCTACTTATGCCCATAAAAAGAATGTGTAAGGATATTACATAAGGGTACACGGGTTACATAAGCCTCTGCATGTATAAAAAGGATATATGAGGATTACACAATGCAGGCAAGTTTGGGCAGGTTATCCTGCTATTCTATGAGAGTCTATAATTGATACAATATATATATGCTGTAAATAATGAGTGTACAATCTCAGTCCTCCACACTATTGTAAATAGACCAGACCAATGAGGGTAAACAAGGATAAGTGCTATTAAAGAGAAAAAGACAGATTAGACCAGGCTAGTCTGAGAAAAATTTTAAGCACTATTAAAGAGGAAAAAGACAGATTAGACCAGGCTAGTCTGAGAACAATGTTAAGCACTATTAAAGAGGAAAAAGACAGATTAGACCAGGCTAGTCTGAGAACAAGGATAAGTACTATTAAAGAGGAAAAAGACAGATTAGACCAGGCTAGTCTGAGAACAAGGATAAATCATATTAAAGAGGAAAAAGTCAGATTAGACCAGGCTAGTCTGAGAACAAGGATAAGTACTATTAAAGAGGAAAAAGACACATTAGACCAGGCTAGTCTGAGAACAAGGATAAGTACTATTAAAGAGGAAAAAGACACATTAGACCAGGCTAGTCTGAGAACAAGCATAAATCATATTAAAGAAGAAAAAGACACATTAGACCAGGCTAGTCTGAGAACAGGGATAAATCCTATTAAAGAGGAAAAAGACACATTAGACCAGGCTAGTCTGAGAACAAGCATAAATCATGTTAAAGAGGAAAAAGACACATTAGACCAGGCTAGTCTGAGAACAAGCATAAATCATTTTAAAGAGGAAAAAGACACATTAGACCAGGCTAGTCTGAGATAGTTAAAACTAAATCAAACCAAAGTAATAGAAACTAGACTAGAGCTTTTTAAAATGGCTCAGTATCAACCATATATAATCACCTAAAACATACATGATTTTTAGTAGAAAGGTTTTTATCTACCAAATTACAATTTTCAATAGCCAAATAAAATTAGAATTTTTCAAATAATGATGAAAAAGAAAATTATGTTGACTCAAATTTAGATTTCAATTTTTCCTAAAAAACTTACCCGCATTTTAGAATGATTAGCTTTTAACCCTGGAATTATTGAGATGAGGAATGTAACACTCAGCGACTACAGTTGAAAATTAGGTAACAATTGTTTGCAAGTTGATAAAAAAATAACGTATATTTTACACTGTTAAACTTTAAAGCCGTACTCATTCATTAGGATTAAAATATAGTAAATATGATTACGTAGCTGATGAGAACAAATTGATTGTTTCCTGCATTTATTTTAGCAATGCAAACAATGAAAAAAAAACAGAAATAAGGTTTTTTAATGTCAATGAAATACTCTGTGTATTGAAAACTGATTGCATACTTTTACAGACAAAAAATTTGAAAATGCTGCAGAAGTTATTAAAAGAAATGGACTAGTAAAATATAAAAACCGGCACTTAAAAGCTTGAGGAGACAAGTACTAAAAGTGGCAAAATAATATTGAAAAAATTTATTTAGTTTTTGTGATTTAAATATGAGCAATATAAAATATTTATTGTAAATTTAATTAGATGTATTATGTCTAAATATTGAGGGCTCATGCCATATTTTCAAGACTAGACATGTAGAATTAGAAAATGAAATTTCTTTCAAGAAACAAATGAAAGACGAAAACACAATTTAAAGTAAGTAAACCAACAAAAAAGTGATGCTTTACAGTCTAAAATGTATACAAATTTACTATTGTCATTTGATTTGATTTTGATTTGAGTTTATTTTTATCATAAAATCAGATGCACACAGAGACATGAACTAAATAAATATGCATATATGAAAAGGCAATCATAATACAATAGGGAGTGATGAAGGCCCACGCGCACAGTAGCAGAGTTGACAATTTTCTTAATATAATAATGTTCACATATTAAGACCTAAAGCCATTCCAATGAGTCAAGTAAATACCTCTTTAAAGCAATCCTAAACCTATTTGAATTTTTAATGTACCTGATCGATATTGGTAAGTCATTCCAAATACTGAAAGAAGTCATAAAAACATACTTCATACTGTCAAATATAATATAGTTGAAAGAACATTAAATTTACTGAAAACAACAATGTTTTGAAAAAACAAGAAGAAAGAGAAATCATGAATGTTAAACTAAAATATAGTAATCAATTAAAGCAATCAATTACCTTTTAAAAATAAAAATTTATTTGAGTATACACAAAGGCCAATATATCTATTGATGTTTAAAAAAAAAGAAGTTGCAACTGAGTTTGATTGAAATATTTATACCTAGGTGAATTTGTGGTAAACAGTTGACCACGCCTCAAGCTCTAAATCAGATGTTTCACAAACTACTGTAGAATGACCCAAAAGAAGTTTAATATTTTGAATGTCTAACAAAAAGGGTAATCAACAAATTAAATTTTTAGACCTATTCTTATTCTGCAGGTAATAAAGTCTATTTTGAAATTAAAAAGATTCCAACATTGTACTGCTGATATTGATAGCATATAAAACCAAGAGGTGAATGCATTTAAAGTTTATTTCATACCAGCACCTTATGACAAAATATTCATTTGAAAATAGTTTACATATGTTTTGTTGAACATTGAAACTTGAGAATATGAAAACTTTTTTGCATTTTATAAAATCAAATATTGTTATTTGATTTTATAAAAAAGGGCACAAAAGTTAGTAGAATATAGATTCTTATACATGTAGTTTAGGCAGTTATAAAATATCTGCTTTTGTTGTGGCAGTTTTGCTTGAATATAGACTGACAAAATACTTATCATATGTTTGTAAAATGGCTCTTGATACTATGTATATATATTGCTATATAGAAAATTGAATATCTCCGGAAGGTGTGCAACAACTTCTATTGCACATGTAGGTAATATTTAAAGCAAAAGATAATGAAATTTATTTTTAAATGCGACTAAAAATAATGTTATTTAGGAACTGGCGTTCAGAATAATATGCTTGCTGTGTGTTTACCCTAGCAGCCAAATGTTGCTAAAGAAGGTAGACAAAAGTTGCTACATATGTTCTCTTTAGGGTATTTTTAATCAGACACTCTTGATAAGCTCAAGTATCGCACTTGATGTACATGCAATTGCAGTATAAATGTTGCTTGTTAACAGAGCATTCGAGAGGTTATATCTATAAAGGTATTGAAAAATAGGGTGTGGTTAGCTCCATAGATGTATTGATCAGTCAAGCGCAGTTGGCTTTGTAGATGTATTAATCTGTCAAGTGTAGTTACATCTATAAATGTATAGATCAGTCAAAAGTGGTTACCTCTATAGATGTA
This sequence comes from Watersipora subatra, assembly GCF_963576615.1. NCBI lineage: Eukaryota > Metazoa > Bryozoa > Gymnolaemata > Cheilostomatida > Watersiporidae > Watersipora > Watersipora subatra. The sequence goes on from NC_088717.1 coordinate 12,075,631, forward strand.
TTGATCAGTTCAGTGTTGTTAGCTCAGTAGATGTTTTGATAAGTTGAGTGTTATTACCTCTATAATAGATCTATTGATCAGCTGAGTTTGATTAGCTCTATAACTGTGTTAATCAATTGAGTGTGGTTAGCTTTATAGATCTATTGATCAGTTCAGTGTGGGTAGCTCTATAGACGTATTGATCGGTCCAGTGTAATTACCTCTATAAATGCATTGATCAGTTCAGTGGGATTATCTCTATAGATGTATTGATCATTTGAGTGGGATTATCTCTATAGATGTATTGATAAGTTGAGTGGGATTATCTCTATAGATGTATTCATCTTTTGCTACTTCATTGCTTACACAGCAGGTTGCTTTTTCTTCTCAAGCAAAATAAAATTATCACTAAACTATAGCCTCCCCAATAGAAGTCATTGACGCACTAGACAGCAATTGCTTCATATTATATAGCAGCCGGTGCGACAGCACGCATGTAGTTTTAAATTATATTGCTTGCAAACATTTTTAGTTTTCGAGTTATTGCTAGCTAATTCTAAATACTTTAAATGGTTCAAAAATTATATAAGACTAAAAAATGGTTTCTTATTAAATAAAAAAACACTGGCAAAATGGGAGCTAAAAGTAATTATACGTTTTGTGAATGCGCAACAAGAAGACTAGGTAATGATACTAATGCATGTTTTTCTGCAAAATTTAAATTAATTAATTATTTATTTGTATTATTGCCTGGATAAGGACAAAAAAATTGTGAAAGATGTGGAGGCTTCATTTAGGAGCAAACAGTAGTGCAGCTAGTCCAACATGACTTCAGGCGTCACGAAAGCAAAAAATAGTCTAAAAAATATTTTAAGGAAATTATGGTTCCATGCAATATAAATACAAAAAAAATATAATATCATAAATACCGGATACATTTATTGGCATTTTTTATAGAATATTAAATTTAATAAAATATAACAAAGCTGCAACACTATTGAAATTATAAATAAAACTAATGTAAAAAGGTTAAGCTAGTAAAAAAGAGGCAAAAGTAATATACTTGAATTTTCAACCTCTAGAAGCAATAACATTATTTAATTATTAAAATACTAATATGACAAGGAAAGCTCTAATTTTTTAGTTAAATTAAAAATTGTTTCTAAATGACACAGCATCAAACTGTATCCTTAGATGAATCAGCTTACCCAGAAAAGAAGTGACATTATATAGCTTACTATGATAATAATAAGGAAACAGAAACTAGTGGTTGACATCAATAGTTGAAGTAGTAATAAGTAAAGTTCTTGATGTTATTATCTTTTGTATATATTTTACACTAAGCATAGTAGAAGGAAAAGATGAAAAAATTGAGCACCAACCTAAACAAATACAGATTGTTTCCTTTTTAAATATTTCAGTGAAGTTGTTAGTTGTCTTTGCTAATTATGATGGTAATGAAACTATTAAGAAATATACCAAACAAAATGCTAGTAGTAGAAGTAACAGTAGCTTTTCATAAAGTTAATTTACACAACGATGTTTAATTTTATACCCATTTTACTCATGATAAAATTATCTAATGAACAAACAGCTATTACCTGTCGTTTGCTATCACATCTGTAGCTGACTTCTCTTTGCTTCCTACTGAAAGCCTTAAAGATGAACTTTCACCCAAGTTTAATAGATTTTATCACAAAGTATCGGTATTTTTCTATAATTTGCAATTGATTTTGATATGTGAGCTATTTTTACTACCAAAATGTTTCAAGGTTAAAATTGACAAAGTTTGATTACGGTAAAAGCTCGAAGAGGAAAATACATGCAAAATGACTTAACTAGTCGTTATCGTTGCAATAGTTGGTACCGGCTATTGCGCTCAAATTGCAGTGTTGCGCATTTCTACTCTGTCGGTCTGTAATTATTATAGATGTCATAATTGCACTTTTACTTGATCTGAGTGTTTAAAAGCGATCAATTTTTTAAGAAATCCTTGAAATCAGACTATCTCAAACATAAAAAGCAATCGCAAATGATAGAAAAATACTTATAAATTCCGATAAAATTTTGTGTAATTTTGTGTTTAAATTAACAATGACCAACTTATTAGCTCTAAAACCGTATTGAAGAGTTAATAAACTTATTTTTAGCTCATGATATAGAGTTTAACAACAGCTTTAACTACAACTCTGTCACAACCGAACCTTAAGAAGACGTTGAGAATGTTACTACAGATATATTTTATTACTATTACCAATAGTTATAAATTGTACAAGTAAAATAATAGGCATATGTAACAAATAAAAATAATATAAATAAAAAAAATAAAAAAATATTTTTCTAGTACTCAGCTTGAACACGATTGACAATCAGGATGTGTCTTGCAGCTTTATTATACAAGTCAAGTTTACCAATTAAAGATTACACATTAAACTCCTCAAAAATAGATTGCTAAACAAGCCCTTGAAAAAGGCTTTCACAATGACTTCTAAACAACTGCTATTTTTTTGTTTTAAATTTTTGGTTTCAACTTTTACATGAAGATTTCAACTTTTTATTTTAAAATGTAGCAAAAATCATCTTCATCACCTCCAGAAAGCTCCAAAATAAAATGTGTAACACAGGACCGTCGTGAATAGGTGAAGCATACGCAGTTGTTGAGACGGGCACAGCTATAACCACAACTTTCAAGATGGTCTTGGACAGCATGGATATCTGAGGCATGCTTTGAGCACCTGGTAGCTGGTTTTGCTCTAATAGTTATGTGATAATTCCTTTCTGGCCTTGTAAAAAAACTATTTTCCAAAAACACGATATGGTGATTCAAAGGGTCAACTCCTAGCAAGCTACTATCTGAACCACTCTGCAGAATTCCGATGGTGCCAGGCCAGAAAGTTCCTACTGATGAATCAGCAATACTAATGCTACTGCTCATGTTTCTATAGTTCTGCAGCAGACCAGTCAATGGATTAAGCTGTACAAAAAATGAATCAAGCCAAACAAATTCTTGTTTCTCATTGTCAAACATTGGAAGCACTACTTCCAGTTGTTGAGTGCAGTCTGGATGGTTAACGATGAAACGATATCCTTCAAAAAATTTTGGCAATGATACTCGGTCAACCAAGATGCCAGACAAAACATTAATTAGAACGTACTCTGAGCTATCGATAGATAAAACCTCAAAATCTGAAGCAGTTTTGCATGAATGTTGTACTTTTTGCGCAGAAAAGTCATTCGGAAACTTAAAAACCCTTTCATAGATGCAATATACCAGATCGAGCTTCCAGATGCTCGTTTTCAAAAGAAAATAAACAGTGTTAGGTATAAAATTGCTTTCAAGTAACTGTACTACCAAAGAAAAATCAAAAGATAAATAATTCCAGCAAGACATATTATTTGCAACAGCTGATACGCTATTCAGGGTGTTGTTCCCTCTACTGTTTTTGTGAACTTTAGTTATTTCACGGTCAGACAGAATGATGATTGTCGGAGGAGAAGCAGAAGCTTGTAGAACTGTGTTTGGTACAATATTTGCAGGGTAGGACATCTTTGACACTACCGTCAATTCAAGCTCTGTGTTGGACTCTAAAACTATATAATAGTTATCTAATAAATGAGTAAGTATAAAAACTCTCTTGTCTGCTAATTTATATTAAGTTTTTAGAACTTTGATAAAAAGTGCTATTTTTCTATAATGAAGTAGCTGATTGCACTGGCTCAGCTCCATTTTCATTTTGCATTTAAGTGAGCATACCATACTCTCATAAGCTGCTACACCTCTAAAAAGATGCTAAGACGTTGAATGCTACAGAGTTGACAGCAATATATAACAAAAATACAAAAAATATCATGTCTTTAACAGTAAAATACTTTTTATACTAACACTAAACATAGAATGATGCTATATGCCAATGTTGTATATTTATATTCATATATATATATATATATACATATATATATATATATATATATATATATATATATATATATATATATATATATATATATATATATATGTATATATATATATATATATGTATATATATATATATATGTATATATATATATATATGTATATATATATATATATACATATATATATATATATATATATATATACATATATATATATATATATATATATATATATATATATATATATATATATATATATATATATATACATCAAGTGCAGAGTGCAGCGTATGAAGAGCTGGGCAGCACCTGGCCATGACATGATTCAAGCCTTCTGGTTAAAGAAATTGACATCACTTCACACTAGAATGGCTAAGCAGATGGAATGCCTAATAGAACAAGATGACCATCCAAAATGGCTGACCAAAGGACAAACTGTACTTCTGATAAAAGATCCAAAGCAGGGGCCGATTTCCAAAAACTATCGACCAATAACGCGCTTGCCTACCACTTGGAAAATGCTCTCAGGAATAGTTGCAGACAAACTGGAAGAGCCACTATATGACCAGTGCTCAGAAAGGAATTGGACGCAACAGCCAAGGAGACAAACATCGGTTACTGGTGGATCGGACGGTCTGTCAAGACAGCAGGAGAAGGCAAACCAATCTTGCCATGGCTTGGATCGACTACAAAAAGGCCTAAGACTCAATTCCCCATAGTTGGATACTTGAGTGCCTCAGTATGTACAATGTTCACCCTGCTCTTGTGGCATTCATCAAGATGTCAATGACTAAATGAAAGACAGAACTGAAGGATAATGGCAAAAAGCTGGCGAGTGTACAAATTAAGCGAGGCATCTATCAAGGTGACTCCTCATAACCGCTGCTCTTGTGCATATGCCGGAACCCTCTAAGCAATATCCTGGAAAAGACTCAATATGGTTACCAGTTTAAAAGTGGCACCAAAATAAACCACCTCTTCTACATGGATGACATCAAGCTGTACGCTAACAAAGAAAGGGACATTGATTCGCTAATACACCTTACTCAGGTATACAGCAAGGACATCGGAATGACCTTCGGTATTGAGAAATGTGGAAAGCTAATTCTTAAGAAAAACCATTCTATGCTCACAGATGGCCTAAGAATGCCAAATGGTATCATCAAAGATATAAAAAAGGGTACAAGTACTTAGGGATTATGCAAAGCAACATTAATCACAAAGCCGAGGTACGTCACAAAGCCATTACTGAATACAACAAACGCATTTGGCAGGTCCTATGGAGCCAGCTCAATGTCAAGAACCAAGTCATGGCAATAAATACCTACGCACTGCCAGTAATAAGATATCCAGCAGGCATAATAAAGTGGACTGAGAAAGACATCAAGGAAACAGATATACCAACTCCTAAACTACTGACCATGCATGGAGCACTCCACCCAAAATCTGATACTACTAGATTGTATCTCAATAGGAAAGATGGCGGTAGGGGACTCAAAAGTGTACAGCAGACAGTGAAGGAAGAAGAGCAAAGCATCAAAGCCTATGCAGCCTCCATGGCCACTTCAGATAAGTTGCTAGCTGAATTTCAATCGGGTGCTCTTACAATGGACCTTTGCCCTGATGATGAGGAAATTGACTGGCACACGAAACCTCTCCATGGTGCTTGCCACCGACAAACATCTAAGGTTGGCAATCTTCACCAGACATATATGTGGCTGAACAAAGGAAACCTAATGGCCAATACAGAGTCGCTAATCATGGCAGCCCAAGAACAAGTGCTCTCAACAAGGCAACTCCAAACAAAAATCTATCACACTAGAGACAATCAAAGATGCAGACTGTGCAAAGATGCACCTGAGACCATCCAACACATCATCAGTGGATGCAAGCAGCTAGCAGGAAACACATACACTGAGCGGCATAATCATGTCGCAGGTGTTGTATATAGAAGTCTATGTAGTGAGTATGGCCTTAATAAACCACAACACTGGTGGGAAGCTCCTGGTAAGGTCAATGAAAATGGCCGCGCTAAGATCCTCTGGGACGTCTACATCCGAACTGACAAACATGTCCTAGCAAACCTACCAGATATAGTAGTGGTGGACAAGGAGAACAAGAAAGCTACTATAATACATGTAGATATAGCAGTACCCAATGACTACGATATAGACAGCAAAGAAAAAAAAAGGTAGAGAAATATCTCCTTCTTGGAGAAGAGATTGAAAACTGTTGGGATGTAAGAACAACTGTAATCCCAGTAGTCATTGAGGCACTGGGCGCAATAAAACCGGCGCATAAAATGTGGCTTGCCCAAATACCAACAGCAATCAACTCAGGTGAGTTGCAGGAAAGTGCGCTATTGGGAACAGCTAAGATCTTGAGGCGAGTGCTCAAACTTCCAGGTCTCTGGTAGGAGACCCGAGTTAGAGCAGAAACTACCACCCGTACGTATCCTATGTTAGGATACGTACCCGTACGTATTCTACTAACACTAAACATATCCTATGTTTAGTGTTAGTATAAAAAGTATTTTAGTGTTAAAGAGATGACATATGATTTATATATATAAATTTGAGATTTATATATATAAATATATAAATCTCAAATTTTGTTGTTGTCCGTTATTCGGTTTGTCAAGGTATAGCAATTGGTTTCAAGCAATGACAAATTCGTATTGCAGAGGATTTGATCTTGAAACCTCCTGATCACCAAGAGATTACCTGCCAATTAAGCTATCACAGATAAATGGATTAACTGGGCAATATGAGTCGCTATCCGATTTGAAATTTGCATAGCACTCTGTGTTACACAACTTCACTAAAGCTTGCTCTCACCGCTATTATTAGTAAGTTTAGCAATACGAATACTTACTAGCTTACTCAAATTAGCCAATCACAATATACAAGTCTACTGACAAATAACAGGCTACTACTAACATTACCTGCCACTGTTTATAAGCTGTTTTTAATACCCGTACAATGCCGGGAATTTGGCTAGCAAATATATATATATATATATATATATATATATATATATATATATATATATATATATATATATATATATGTATATATATATATACATATATCATATATATATACATATCATAGACCTATTAACTATCCTAGACTGGGCAATTAAATGCATAGCAGCTCAGAATTCTGTCCCACTTAAATAGTCACATTTTTCGCGACGTCATATCATTGCTTTGTTCACTTCACCAAGTCCAGGCCAGAATTTTAAGTAGGAAACCATGGAGAGCGGAGCAAATACCAGCACTGGAGAAAATTGGCTCAATTTGCTCAATTTGCTCAAATTCAAAGGTAAATTTTGCTCTAACTGTTTTCAAGTGTGGTTGTGAAAAGTATCTAGATATACAGAACAAGGAATCTTTTGGATTTTTATTCGAAACATGCATACAAATAATGGCTTTTCCAAAATGTTTTTTCTAAAGTTCATTGCAGGCACTACAATTTGAAAACTTTTTTTCATTCAAAGAAGTGCTAAGTGTGTAGTAAACAAAGTGTTGCTATTTCATGAAGTTTTTTTATCACCATGGCAGGTGGACATAAGCTAGTAAATGAGTATGGTGATGGCTGTGCTATATTTAAGAGAGTAGCTAAACCCAACCAGAAATATTTTTACTTTATGATTGACTCATAAGAATGCAATCATTTACTGATTATTTTGCAGGAAATAAGGAGTTAAATTTTTTGCTGTGCATTTGGGTGTTCTAATACTCCAGCAAATAACAGTAAACTCAGTTTTCACACCTTTCCATTGGAAACAAAACAAATATTATAAATACAGGGATACATATACCGAATCTCCTAAAGAAAGTCAACACGCTTAACCACAAGCTTCAAAGGCTTCAAACACTGTATTCAGTAGAATTTGCTTGCATTAAGGTACTGCAAAAATTAAATAAAACCCAAAGCGCTGAGCTTGACTCAATAGATGGTTGCCTGCAAGAGCTAGTAGAAAATGAAGCCATAAACCAAAATACAAAAAAAAACAAAATGGTCAACAGCTCAAAAATCAAAGAATTTGCTATCACCATGGTCTACCATTCTCCAAAGCATACCCCTATCTCAGAACGTTGTTCAAACTTCCTAATGCACGAACTCTAAGACTCTGTCTGAAGTCTGTAGAATGTGATCCTTAAAACTTAAAACTCAACTGCAATGACTGTACCAGCTTTATAGCCTCCTGTCCGGATTTACGCAACAGGGATGATGCGACACTAATCAGTGTAAAAGATAGAGGTGGTCTGTTTACACCTCATCTTACCATCACAAATATATGTCTAGGCGCAGAACAGATGTACAGCAGTGTGTCGACTTACAAGGAATCACTGCAGACATACACAAGCTGGTGGTCAATAAGACTTTTTGTATTGGTTTTATAAAACAATTTGCATCAGAAATTTCCATGCTTAATCCACATCACAGCATTAGTTAAAACTATCACCTCCAGATATGTCAGAAATAGAATTCAACATGAGGCTACAAAAGTAGCAGCTAACAAGTGTAATTTCAGATCAAGGCTCAGCCAACTGGCCATCTTTAGTCATGTCTAGCCTGTCAAAATATGTCTAGAAAAGTGTACCATTTGTTTTCTACGTTTTTACTGATGCTGTTTGCATAACACCTAAGACCCAACATTTATATTTATGACAGACTGCCATCAGTGTACCATTTACCAGTGTGTATACATTTGAAATCAGTTTGTACACCTAGATATCTGACATGTTAGCCTACAGCATAGGAAAACATTGATAATTTTGCAATATTTTTTGAATAGATCAATATACATTTTTACTCACACTTTACATATGAAATATTAAACTTTATGTTTACTAGTATAGTTAATAGGTCTATGATACATATATATATATATATATATATATATACATATATATATATATATATATATAAATGATTTCCTCACCCCGGATACCCCGTATGGGTGGTAAATTCTGCTCTAACTCGGGTCTCCTACCAGAGACCTGGGAGTTTGAGCACTTGCCTCAAGATCTTAGCTGTTCCCAATAGCGCACTTTTCTGCAACTCACCTGAGTTGATTGTTGTTGGTATTTGGGCAAGCCACATTTTATGTGCCGGTTTTATTGCGCCCAGTGCCCCAATGACTACTGGGGTTACAGTTGTTCTTACATTCCAGCATTTTTCAATCTCTTTTCCAAGAGGGAGATATTTTTCTACCTTTTCTTTTTCTTTGCTGGCTATATTGTAGTCATTGGGTACTGCTATATCTATTATAGTAGCCCTCTTGTTCTCCTTGTCTACCACCACTATATCTGGTTGGTTTGCTAGAACATGTTTGTCAGTTAGGATGTAGAAGTCCCAGAGGATCTTAGCGCAGTCATTTTCATTGACCTTACCAGGAGCTTCCCACCAGTGTTGTGGTTTATCAAGGCCATACTCATCACATAGACTTATATACACAACACCTGCGACATGATTATGTCGCTCATATATATATATATATATATATATATATATATATATATATATATATATATATATATATATATATATATATATATATATATATATATATATATATATGCATCACTTTTGTGGTTTGAGCACTCTGGTGCCAGCACATTGACTTTCTCAAAGCCTGTGAGGCAAACTAGTTGTTTCATGGTAAGAAGTCAACTCTCATTGGTAATGGGATTTGTGTCCCTTGCCTAAGCTCTGAGCTGCACTGATGAAGCTTGAATAGCCGAAACAGTACTGTCTGTAGCATGAGTATTTATATATATATATATATATACGTATATATATACGTATATATATATATATATATATATATATATATGTATATACATATATATATATCATTTTGTTTAATTAATTATTCTTAAATGCATCAGTACAATACAGCAAAGCTCTGCAAATTGTGTGGTTAACAGCTCAAAAGTTCCTTATTATAAAACATGCTTTTTACCTACACCTCTTCTGTGGTGGTTGTAAGAGCAATGATTGTTAGATTCTTGAAATAACTGTGTCAAATATATGCTATAATACTTAGTTTAAAGAGCTAACAGCTACATAGTTTTTTAAACTGTGTTACTAGTTACTTTTCTTAATATAAAATTACCGCCTGTTTCAAACACTATACTGTTGCTGAATAAATGCAGGCTTCTAGATTGAAGCCAGTCAAATCTGAACTGTAGCTTATTGTAGACAAATTAAAGATTAGTCCTTCAAAGGTTCTGGTAAACTTACGGCCACACTGGTAATTCTGATCGGTAACAGCAAGAGACCCCTTCATTTTAAGGACTGTGCTGTTTACTATATTTCCTTCTACTGAATCACAGCCCATTGTAAGTATCGTTTCTGATGACCACTCATAGTTCCACAGGTTGAAGTCAGCTAACTCTCCAGGCATTATTTGATTCTCATCAAAACCTCCAACTGTTATACATTGAAAAAAAAACTCTGAATTGTAAAATTAAAAGAAGGTGGAACAGCATACTATTATCAAGCATGACCTTCTGTCCATGCTCTCACTAACTATTAAAACTTTAGTGAACTTCGATCTTAGGTAGTTTTTCCTGCGTGCAAGAGAGTCTTGTTAAATTAAATGACACTATAAGCTCCCTATAAAGATATAAGTAGCTTGGCTTACGATAGCTGTCTTGTTCAACCAAAACGGTAAGGGCTGAGTTTGCAGGAATTTTTTCATCTTTCCCTAAAAGAGGCTTCTCCGCAAACAGCTCCATCACACCTGGCATTTGCCTGTCAGTGTACCACTAAAGAGAAAACAAAAAAAGCTTTTACTTTTGAGAAACAAATCTACAATTTGCTTTAAACAAAGAAAAAACAATTACTATAACACTAGATTTAGAGTCTTTTTAAAAGCGGTCCTACATCTTAACCTTCAATCCTGGCTTGAAATGAAGTGATGTATATATATTTTTGTATACATCCTGTAGATATATATATAATATATTCTAAGTATTATACATGTATGTAATTATGACATTTATATCAAAAAGATATATATATATATATATACTGATGAAGAAGAAGGTTGCAGTTCACTAGAGATCTATTCTATATATATATATATACATGTATAAAAAAATGGTTTCCTCACCCCGGATACCCCGTATGGGTGGTAAATTCTGCTCTAACTCGGGTCTCCTACCAGAGACCTGGGAGTTTGAGCACTCACCTCAAGATCTTAGCTGTTCCCAATAACAGCTAAGTATATATATATACATATATATATATATATATATATATATATATATATATATATATATATATATATATATATATATATATATATATATATATATATATATACTTAGCTGTTATTGGGAACAGCTAAGATCTTGAGGCGAGTACTCAAACTCCCAGGTCTCTGGTATATATATATATATATATAAATATATATATATTTTTCCTAGATATATTAGAATATATATATACATATAATATATATAGTATATATATACATGTATATATATATGTATATATATGTATATATATACAGGTATATATATATACTATATATATTATATGTATATATATATTCTAATATATCTAGGGAAAATCTTCTGACTAAAAAAGTGCTCAATGCCGTAGGCATATAGAATAGGCATATAGAATAATTTAAAAGAAGATGAGAACTTTGACTATTATACTTATACTACTAATAGTTTTGTGTTAAAAAAAACTCATTGGGTGACATTCATTTATGCTCAAAAACTTATATATACGTAGGAACATGCAAGCTAGGTAGTGATCTTATAATGAAACATGCAAGCACCGTAAATTTGTAAATTGATGGCAGTAGTGAAAGTGCGAAGGATAAGTATTAAAATTCTAAACAATAAAATGGGTTGAGAAAAGTTAATCTATAAACTGGTTATTAGCAATCGTTTACTTGAGTGTCTACACCCAGATACCATTTTGGATTTCTTTTTCAGTGTCGCCATATGTGGCTTGTACATAATGTAGAATTTCTCCGACAGGCACAGTTCGCACTTCTTGGCAGCATTATTGTAAGCTGCTAATCTGTGGATTGTAAGCTGATAATATATATATATATATATATATATATATGTATATATATATATATATATATATAATATATATATATGTTTATATATATGTATTTATATGTATATATATACATATATATATTATCAGCTTATATATATATTACATATATATATGTATAGATATATATATATGTATATATATACATATATATATATATATATATATATACATGTATATATAATATTGCTGCTTCATGGCAAGTCAGTTACGCCTATTGTGAAAGACGCTGCTCGGTCTTTCACTGCATACTAACTAATTTCTCTTTTTCAGGCTCACAAATAATAATGCATGAGAGTAGAGTGCTTTAGTGTATATTTGCATATACATGTAACAGGCAGTCACAGCCAAAGGCTACTCTGCCATCTCAGAAAACGTGCCAGCCTTTCACATGCTTGACTTGCATCAACAACAAGTGTTACATGACATAGCATGGTCAAATCATGATGACAATTACATAAGTTATGGTAAGACATGATTCAATACACGAGAAAGCTGATATATCAAATGGCTATATATAGATATGCATACATAACAGCTACTGCTGCTGAAGATCACTAAAATAAAGTGAAAGTTTTAAAATGTTGCCAATAATATCTGTGGCTACTGCTACCACACACTCCCCATGGAAGTACCGGAGAGCCTTCAATATTGCCTCGGTGAAGGTTGTAGTAATTTGGCTTGGCCCATGTATCGTTCACTCCAACGGGCTAAATATGCCGTTTCTCGCATCAACAACCATTTATCATCAGGGCTAAATGTCCTGTTGTGATTTCTTATATCTCTGGTTGTATCTCGAGCTTTTCTCTAATGGGCCACATCTTCTAGCAACTGTCAGTAGCATCTTGTGTGTTTTTTGCCCATTGCCTGGCTGAGCAAAATTGTAGTAAAGTAGTACATTGTAAGTCTTTTTGGTAGCCGGGAAAGCTGCCCCTTTCTCTAGCTTAATATAGCCATTTCTGGCCAGTCCTTCTGTCACTACTTATAAGGCAAGCCCAAGAGCTGCCACTTTTAAGGCAAGCTCTGCACCACACGCTGATACCACCACCACCTTTAAAGGCAGACTCAAGACTGATAGTGTCAAAGTCTTGCAAAGAGTCGGTGTCTTCGGCATGCATGGTATAGCGGTATGCCCTGTTTCCATACCGATCTGGTTCTGCAATGATCTGAGCCGGTCGAGGGTTATGTTATTCCGGCGGAGAACTTGGGTTAGGCCCGGTTCATTTGGGCAAAGAAATTTAGTTGGGCTCCTCAGCCATTTTTGTGTGTTGCTCTATTCCTCAGTTTTTGGAATTCTCTCTTTTCCTTTAGAAAGGCTTGCTTTGTCAAGCAGAGTTGGCATTAATTAACAACTACTCTAGGGTAGACAGAGGGGCTCTCGAGTCAGTCGGAATGTTCACCCTTTTATTCCTATTTGGTTATTTCCTTGGCTCTACAGTGGCAGGTACCTGTCCTAATCACTCAGGGTAGGCACAACACGGCTTCAGTTGTGTTTCGTTCTAGACAGAAGACTGTCTCTCCCTCTTTATAAGGTAAGTGTGGTTAGGCCAGGCGACTTTAACAATGTAAAAGCTAACAAACTTGGCTTGAAGTTGGAGGTTGGCTCCTCGGTTTCTTTGTTAGTTTATCAACCACACCTAATCTCCTGGAGCATGCAGACGTGGTTTCTAATGATCTTCATGTTTCACGGCAAACTGTCCTTCTTGGAGAAGTTTATACGCTTCTTCTAACTTCCTCAGTTTTTGCAGCACACACTGAGAAGTTGGTCTAGACCCCTTGAAGAGAGAGGGGGTAACAGCCTAGTTGATATGGTAGACACAACTCGCTTTCCAGCATCATCATATTGACAGTCTCCTCAGTTTTCAAATGTGGAGTTCTACCGTGAGCTCTTATCAGCTGTGCCAGCAACTCCCAATTCTTTGGCCTTTGTTTAGCCACAAGGCTCTCAGGGAGTCTCCTAGTCCTTAGCCGTTATGCTCTACCACCCCATTAGCTTGAGAGTGGTGAAAGATGATGTACGTCTTGGCAACTCTCAACACCTGGTAGAGCTCATTTATTAATTGGCTCTTGAACTGAGATATTTGGTCTCGTGTAGATCTGCTCTAGTAAAATGGAAACGCAGAAAAATTTGCTTGTGGAGGGTGTTCGCCACTGTGAAAGCCGTGGTTTCCGGAATGGCTATAGCATCCTGGCAACATGGTGAGTGGTCCAAAAGTACTAGGATCTATTTGATGTTCGTCGAGGTCGGAGGAAAGGAGCAAGTCCACAGTGACATTCTGCCGGGGGCGTTTGGCATACAACCATTGCCAGCTCCCATCAGACTTAATCCCTCTATGCTTAGTAGCATGACACACCTCACAGCTCTTCACTAGTCGACTGATCATAGCCACCTGTCTCGGCCAGTGTCAGGTCAGCTGGAAGTGGCCTGTGGTCTTTCCCACGCTGAAGTGGGCCAAGGTGTGGGTTGATCAGACTATGGTCTCTTTCAGGGCTGGTGGGCAGACATCACACCACCTTGCACAACCTTGAGGACCTACCCTGGCTTTCAGCACACCATCCTGCCTAATTCTCAAAAACCTACTCATGGCATTGAGTATTTTGAGCTCGCGGCTGCACAGTTCCAGTTGTTCCGAGGCACAAGGATGTCATTCTGGATTGCTCGGTATAGAGTAACTACTGCTGCCTTTCTTTTAGACTGTAGCTGCGCCAAATTGCTCAACTTTTGTACTGCTCTTTTAGGTTGTAGGGCGGCCTGGGCTGGCCTTTATTCTACCTTGTCCACTACTTTTTTGGCAGGGCTGGGTCTCAGAGAACCAACCAATTCACGGGTGGTGTTTGCGATCTCAGCCCAACTACTCTGTAAATGTGGATGGTGAATTGGCAGGCTCCGAGTTTTCACCCACTCAGTGCCAAAAAGGCTCAGGGTGACCCCGGCCAGTATTAAGTCTACCGTGTTTGCCACTTTTAACTTTTTGACCTGCTCTACCAGCTCCTTTGCAGCTAGCATCAGCTGCCTTAGTTCTGAGTTTGCAAAGTTTGGACTGGCTTGCTCTCCGCCACATCTTCCTCTAGTTTGTGCAGCACTCAAAGTGGTTGTGATGAGAAGATTCTGCTTTAATTTATTAGCAGAGATTCTCTTCTGGCTCTTAGTGCGTTGGCTAGTGTTGGTGTCCGCAAAACCGGTAAATGTCATTGAAAAACCATTCTGTTTATTGAGTTTGTACAGTGCTCTTGGCTAAAGTCTTCCTAAACTGCTGTAGGAACTCTGCGTACACGATGTGAGCCAGTCTTTCAGTTTATGTTGCATGCTCCTGCAACGGGGTTTGACAAGCCTTTTTCAGGGTGCTGAGTTTGGCACAAGCTGGTCGAACAGACACTCTGAACTGGGTATGAGAATGTCTGAAGATTCCCTTACTCCTTGAGCTTGTCCGCAAATCTCAGCTTCTTCCAAAAGTTTTATGCAGCCTCATGCTTCTTGCCGCCAAGGATGCATGCTTCCGTGCCAAATCCTGAAATCATGAACAAAATACTTTGGGTCTCCTGTACAGGAGTTCTGAGGAGCCCAGAACTGTGGTGCCAGTGTCCATGGCGCCGCCAACAACCTTTCCAAGGCGTTTGCTTGCTGATCTGTCTTTTAGTCAGTATTGCATGCCCTAGGGTACATCTTGCTCCAAACTCCAGGGCTCCATGTAGAAGCAATGAGCTACCGGCACAAAGCTTGCAGTCGAACCTTTGTCCAGTCATGCCCGGTTTCAATGTTCCTAATCTAACAGGATCTCATTGAGTTCAAAGCACAGCCGCGCATTTTCTTGGCTTTCAACTTTTATTTGGAGATCTCGGTATGACAGCTTAGTACTGATTGGTTTTTGAAAACTTCACAGATGTTTAACCAGCACGAAGCCTGGTCTTGTCTTGTTTGAGGCTTCATCTCCTTTTTGTCTCGTTCAATCTTTTCCCAACCGCCGTTTTTAAGGCAAGCAAAGAATATTCATCAGAGCCTAATCGAATCCCTGCTAGTGTAACTTTTGGATTCGACTTGATTCCACCTCAGTCACTGATGTAAAAGACGCTGGTCGGTCTTTTACATCACAATAGCTAATTTTCCTTTCTAAGGCTCAAAAATAATAATGCATAAGACTTTAGTGCTTTAGTCTATATTTGCGTATAACAAGCATAGTCACAGCTACAGACTACTCTACCATCTCACAAAAAATGCCAGCCTTCTATATGATTGGCCTATGACAATAACAAGTGTTACATGACATAGCGTGGTCAAACTCATGATGACAATTACATAAGTTGTGGTAAGAAACTATTCATTACACAAGGAAAGTGACATAATAAGTGGCTTAAAATAGATATGCATACATAACAGCTACTGTTGCCGAAAATCACTAAAATAAAGTGTAAGTTTTAAAATGCAGCTGATATTATCTGTGTGCTACGGCCACCACACTGTTGCATATACATGTAGATGCAATTATTTTTGCAATGCAGCGGCTTTCCGTGTGATGGGCATAAAAGAGCATAGTAAAACTTCACTGCAAAGCCATAAAGTTAATTGGTATTCATCTAGAAGAACTGACTGTACTGACTAAATGAATATACTGACTAGCTGAATATACTGACTATACTGACTAGCTGACTATACTGACTGTACGAACTAACTGATTATACTTACTATACTGACTAACTGACTACACTGACTAACTGACTACACTGACTAGCTGACTACATTGACTAACTGACTTTATTGACTGTACTGACTAACTGACTATACCGTCTAACTGACTACACTGACAAACTGACTACACTTACTAACTGACTGTATTGACTGTACTAACTGATTATACCGACTAACTGACTACACTGATTAACTGACTACACTGACTAACTGACTTTATTGACTGTACTGACTAACTGACTATACCGACTAACTGACTACACTGGCTAACTGCCTATATCGACCAACTGACTACACTGACTAGCTGGCTACACTTACTAACTGACTTTACTGACTATACAGACCAACTGACATACTGACTAACTGACTATGCTGACTAACTGACTTTACTGACTTTCCTGACTATATTGACCAACTGACTATACTGACTAACTGACTATATACTGATTAATTGACTAAATTGACTGGTTGAATACACTGTTTAGTTGACTATACTCACTAATTTACTTGACTGGTTGAATATATTGACTAGTTATCTAGATCAGTGGTTTTTAACATGTTTTGGTCGGTTGTACATATTTTACAGCTAAAAGACTTTGGGACGCGCTACTAAGAAATGACAGAACGATATGACTGCACTAATACATATTGTTAATAGGTTTTAATATAGTTTTGCACTCATTAAGAATAAATCTGTTTAGGTTTTGATCAACACAACATGTATATCATTGCAGAATTACTAAAAGGAGATGAAGTTGTTTCTATCCTTTTCAGGTTTGGCATAGTTGTGGCGATCTGAATAAAAATTTACTTTGTATAGGACTCAAATTCTTGACAATCTGCTTAGCGAACTTATATTTTAAGCAACTGTACTAATCAGCCACGTTTGGGTGCAAAAGAATATTTGTTTACATACTTATTTTTGTGTGTTTCACGCCTCAAATACAGCGAAGGGCAGACAACAACCAATATTTACTATTACAAAAACTGTGTTTGTCTGTAGCCATAGTTGTAGTTGGGAACCACAATTTCAATACACAATATTCAAACTGATATGATTCAGGCTGGTAGACCAACAGTCCAACATTTGCATCACACATTCCTTTTCCTGCATTTCGAAAGGGCTTCTCAGATTATTACTCTCTGCGCTTTGTTAAAATAGTCACACTCATATCCACTTCCTGTACTTTATCCGCTGCAAACTCTTTCATTGTTAGGCCTACTAGTGACAATATGGAAATAGGCCTTTTTATCAATAATTTTTCCCGGCACACCTGAGGATGTCTCACGACGCACTAGTGTTTTACAACACTCTAGTTGAAAATTACTTGACAAAGTAATAAAGAGAATATACTGTAACACCTCTATTTGAATGCCACCTTTATTTTAACGCCACCCTCTATTTGACTGCCACTATTATAGGGCAAAGGTTCAAAAATTGAGCACACCTTTCAATTGAACACCCCCTCTGCTTGACCACCATGTTGAAATTCTTTGATCTGTACAATCCCATAATAGCAATTGATCAGTAGAAGTGTCTCGGTTACATCAATAAAAATTAATTATTTTGTTGCTGCCGTTTGTATTAAAGTCCATTTTGTAACGACTAAGCTTTAAAGCTTTGAGAGCAATAACATAGAAATAATTAATTACTGTATCTGGCTAATAGTAATTTCTTGTTTAAAGCGATCTCACTACTTTAACATACATGTACATGTATATGAAAAACTATTTAGCAAGTTTGACGGAATCTGCACTAGTATTTTGAAGCTAGATATCATGTTTGCGCTTTCGTACATTTACATGTAGCTAAAATAACCATCTTCATTTGGGTAACTCAGCAATGCATAAGTTTTGCTATGCTAAAATTGGAGTAGACACTAATTTCAAATGGTCCAGCACTGCATAAGAATAGCTGAGGCCTGAAAATTTTGCATAAGTTATCAAACATCCAGAGAAAGGTTGAAATGGCTTAAAAAAAGCAACATCAGAATGCAAGTAGCCGAGCAAACAACACAGCTTTTCTTTCAAATCGTTAATTTTTGATTTTGCATGTATTATAAATATGGTTTGCTTATGTCATTTGTTCTAGAAAACATATTTGCAGCATTTAACAGGTTTATTATTTGTAACCTATAAATTCCCAGATTTATAGCATATTGTAAACGCAACAGCCAGTCACCCTTACTGCTTCCCAATAATCAAAATTATCGATTGCATGGCAACAAAAAAATATATATCTGAGCAATGCAGATTAATACATATAATTCAGGGTGTGTGCATACAACAGAACAACATGAAAAAACCTGCCAGAAATCTTTCACTTTTTCGGCTCATCTGGCCTCTTTATTGGTCATTTTTTTTGACTGGCTTTGTCTCCTTTACTCCAGTATGTAAGTCATAATGTGGATGGCTTAGCGAAGCCGAGTACAACATGGATGACTGCGCCGATTTTTCACTGAATGATCAAAATTGTCCTAGCAGTGCCGACTTGATAATCCTGTTAGCGGATGGGGCTATTATGCAATTGCTCAACTTTTTGTACATGCCATTAATTAGTAAGACTTCAGCCTGAACACTAGGTGGTAGTACTTGGCTGGCTTCCACCCCAATATTTTTTGATAGCATTGTGGTTATCTAAACTCGGCTTACAGTTACTTTAGATTTATGCTCATCACTTATTTTTTTATTGCAAATAAAAAACCGGGCTTTGCCTTCAACTTGTACAAAACATACAAATGAGTGTAATATGTTTTTATGCAACATTGTTCAACATAGTTATAAAATAAAAATAAGCCTCCAAGTTTAAAAAAAAAATGAATGCTCCAACAATTTGCAACACAAGCTATAAGATCATCGTAGGTAAGTGTAGGCAATAAATATCAACCAGTAGAGATATTTTCCAGGTTCCCAATTTATATTCATTAGGAGATATATAGAAACGTTTGGGTATATTAGCAGATTTTCTGCATTCAAAAGAGTTGAAGTCACTTCGCCCGAAGGAGGGCACGAATTATAGGTGATACTCCCTTCACACGCTAAAAGGCTAAATTTATCTTTCTATAATTCTGTTGAGCTATTTGAGAAATAAAACACTAACCACTGTTTAAATATCATCTCTGATAACGCACCACTATAGGAAAAGGGTTAAAAATAGAGTGCCATTGGGTTCAATTAAAGGTTTTACAGTATATATGCTACACAGCTTTTTTGAGCCGGCTTCAGTTAAATTTAGCTTTTCAAATTTGAGTTGAACTTTAACCTGGCTTTCTTAGAGAAGTTTAAATCAATATTTGTAAGTAGCTTAAACAGGTTGGAGTTGGTTAGCTAATATTCTGACTTCATATTTGTTAGTTGTTCATTGACCTTTCTATTATAAAAACTTTTGAGCAAAAAAGCTGATTTTATAGATGCTAAAAGACATGCTGACGTTTGATTCTGAGCTGTTCAATTACTCAAAAGAGTAAACTGCTAAGCTTTTATGAATGCAATTGAAAACTTGGCTGATGTAAAAACTGTTGCTTAATACAGATCAGCGAGAGTACATGAAAAGCACATTGTGACAGGAACTTACTTTGATGTGGTTTCCATGACTCCAAGTGAAACAATGTCGGTGCTTCTCATCCCAGATATAAGCACTTCGTGATTCTGTGAAAACTATTATTTCTGGTGCCCAAAGCAGCAGTTCTCCATTTAGGTAATAGGAAACCGTGAAGGCGTTAGCTCTTGCTATAATGCCAAGAAATATAAATTTATGTACATTTACATGTACATAAATACTTCAAAATAAACTTTAATTTACACATGAGAGAGTTGTCGTGATTTTTACTTTTGTACAATTTTTGTAGCTGATTATTAGTCGTCGTCTGATACTGATACATTCACATATACATTCACATATACATTCACATATACATTCACATATACAATCACATATACATTCACATATACAATCACATATACATTCACATATACATTCACATATACATTCACATATACATTCACATATACATTCACATATACATTCACATATACAATCACATATACATTTACATATACAATCACATATACATTCACATATACAATCACATATACATTCACATATACATTCACATATACATGTACAATCACATATACATTCACATATACATTCACATATACATTCACATATACAATCACATATACATTCACATATACAATCGCATATACAATCACATATACATTCACATATACAATCACATATACATTCACATATAAATTCACATATACATGTACAATCACATATACATTCACATATACATTCACATATACATTCACATATACAATCACATATACATTCACATATACAATCACATATACATTCACATATACATTCACATATACATGTACAATCACATATACATTCACATATACATTCACATATACATTCACATATACATTCACACATACATTCACATATACATTCACACATACAATCACATATACATTCACATATATATCCCATATACGTTCACATATACAATCACATATACATTCACATATACACTTACATATACAATCACATATACATTCACATATACATCACATATACAATCACATATACATTCACATATACATCACATATACATACACATATATATATATACACATATACATACCCATATAGGTATACATTCACATATATATTTACATATACACACACGCAGACGTCTTTTCGTCGTGTGTAAGTAAGTCCTTCGGTATGTCTGGCCATAGCTATGCAAATTTTGGAATTAAAAGCTCGTATTCTGAAGATTCGAAGAATGCAATCAAAGGTTAGTAATCACATTGTCTGACCACAAGTCTACAAAGGCTCTTACTATGCTTAACTCTCACTATATACTGTATACACCCCTTTCTCGATTGCACGCACTAAATGACGTAACTCTATTAAGAAACTCTATGAAGAAACTCTATTACCTCTATGAAACACGATGCTTTTTTTGTGTTTTTGTGAACTTCAACTTGTAGTTTTATCTACATGTGAATACTTTTAAATCACTGTCAAGGCTGATAATCTTTACACATACGATTGTATTATCTTGAGTAAGAATAGCCTCTACTTTATCTCTCTGTTTGGTCAGACAAAATACCAAAAAAAGACAGTTCGAGTTCTCATTTTCACATTTTTACCAGTATCGAAAGGTACCAGTATCGTCGTATTCCAAGTTCTGATGGATAGTTTCTGCTGGAACAGTAACCTTTTTTTATAGACACACACTTCTGTGCATCAATTGTTATTGTTAATTCAACATCTTCAATATTCTTTTTTAGTATTTATATATCTATGTTGGTCTGTCTGTCAAAGTGAATGTCACTACTTGGAATTTTTCGAAAGCGATCTTTCATCCTAACCTTTAACCCTGGCTTGAAACGAAGTGACATATATATTTTTGCATACATCGATATATATAAAAAAATCGATGTATTATATGTAATTACATTTATATCAAAAAGAGATATATACATGTATATATATAAAATATGTATAAGTGGAACTTCACTCTATAAGTTAAACATTTTATTACTAATAGTTTCATGTGGTACAATAAGTATCACACTCTTCAGATAAAATGTCTATCATTTTATCATAGACATTTTATCTGAAGAGTGTGATACTTATTGTACCACATGAAACTATTTGTAATAAAATGTTTAACTTATAGAGTGAAGTTCTACTTATACATATTTTACAATCTAGCTCTGATTTATCATTGAGCACTCTGTAACGAACTGTGCAGCATCCACTTTGTCTATATATATATATATATATATATATATATATATATATATATATATATATATATATATATATATATATATATATATATATTCATATATATATATATAAAAATAGACCTACTGTTTATTTACGTACATTTTTATGCATATATATGCATATTTATTTTTGATATTAAGGCTATTATATTAATATACAATTTTTTAATGAATTTATATAGTGGTGTTTATTTTTTATTCTATATACCCAGCCTGCTTGTCAGCTCGACCATGAGCAAGATTAAGGTTAAGATGAAAGATTGCTGTTAAAGAGATTCAAACTTATGAAATTCAAGCGTGCTGACCGACAGTCACACACCTGCACCAATCAACTTCTTTTATAGTTTTCTAAATTTAAAAACTTTTACTCACTTTATGCTTTAAATTATGTCAATTTTTTATGCAATATGAAAAAAACTTCGCGTAAACTCTTTCCGTTATGTGACATTCACATAATAGAATGTTTACATTTTAGGAGCATCTACTGTATATCTATATGCATGTATATATATATATATATATATATATATACTTAGGCTGGAGATGCTGAATACACATGGAAATCTAGAAGGATCTTCTGCTTGAGAGCCTTTGAACCAGAAGCAGATTGTCATCTCCTCCATTTCAGGTAGTGGTTCATAATAGAGATAAGACTCAGCGTTCATTAGTTGAGTGTAGGTGGCCATAGCCTTCCATGTTTCTACCATTGTTAAAATAACTCTGGTTAGATTCTAGTATATGCAAGTTTCGGGTTTAAATAAAGAAGTTTTATCTGATGATTTTATGACTCCTAGTTGTTCATGCAATGATCTAACTCACTAATTTACAGAATTGCTGTACAACTGTTGTGTAATAAGTATTGTGTATTTGTATAACTGTTGTATACCTGGCTACTGTGTATGTGTATAACTGTTGTATAACTAGCTATTGTGTACTTGTATAACTGTTGTATCACTAGCTAATGTGTATTTGTATAACTGTTGTATCACTAGCTAATGTGTATTTGTATAACTGTTGTATAACTAGCTATTGTGTATGTGTATAACTGTTGTATCACTGGCTATTGTGTACTTGCATAACTGTTGTATAACTAGCTATTGTGTAATTGTATAACTGTTGTATAACTAGGTATTGCGTACTTGCAAACCTGCTGTATCACTAGCTATTCTGCAGCAAAAATTACGATATAGACAAATTTGATACAATTCATACATTGTTCAATGTGGGAAAGTATATTTACTTTACTGTGTAGCTGAGTTTTACTGTGATATGCAAAAGGTTTGTGTAGTTTTAATATACCAGCCAGCTGAGTAGTCTACTGTAATATATCAGATAATTTGTCAATATTTATGTATGCTTTTCTGCATGTTTCTCCATATTCTAAGCTAAAGTTACTGCAGGTTTATCAACTGCTAAAATTAAGATTATAAGCAGCAGTCGCTAGACTGTCAGGATTAGTCAACCAGAGTTCAAACCACATAAGCTGCCTTTGCCTGAATGATAAGGCAGCAGATTAGCGGTCATAGTTGCAATGTGAATTGATTCATTTGAAATGAGTTTATTTTAATTGTAGCTATATGTAGTGAATTTTTGTAAGCGTCAACCTTCTTTCATGAGTTGAGTTATCGGAAGTGCTGATATACTCGTTGTAGCAAAATAATGCTAATAATATAAATAGGTAACAGAAAAAGTAGATATTTGGCTCAGCACTTATGTCTTGTGATAAAGTTTTGATGTTGAAGAAAAATAGTGAATGATTGAAATCTTTCGATTTTGAGCTAAGTTTGTTTTCATTATAGTTATTGAAACTTTGGTGTTGCATCATTCATAGCACAAAAATTTAGTTATCAATTTTTTTTATTAATTTGTCCTCAAAGTGACATAAAATTTTGTTAAATCATCGCAGAAATTATCATGTTATAGAGAACCTATATAAAATAAAGGTTATGAAATGTGATTCAGTCCGTGCAAGCAATCTACAACATTTTTATGCTTCTTAAAAATTTTCTGGGGATTCTTTTGGTAGGAAATATAATCTGATAATATAATAATATCAATAACAATCATAATATAGTAAAAAATATAATGAAGTGACTGAAATTTTGGTTTAAGGTTAAATAGTTATTTCTGAAGAGTAAACTTTAAAAGAATGAACAAAGCTTACTTTTACTCCAACCATCTATGAATTTAAAACTCAAATTTTGAACAATGTGACAGGTTTTATTAATGTGCTAATGCAAAATGCTATTTGTAGCTATTTTGAATAATAAATCAATTTATAAGTTCAAAGTATACCTTGTTGTTCCCAAAAACTAAAAAGCTTTCACTTGATTGTCACTCATCGCAAACTATCGACCCCTCAATAGATTATCTTACTTGAAACGCATAGCATATTAAATAGAGCGATCATTTCCCACTTAACTGAATGAATGAGTCTATTTAATGTTTAGCTCTATGCATTGACTTCTTTAAATATAAAGAGACTACTGATATAAGCAAACTGCTTTAGGTATCTATTACCTTAAGTGACTATATTTCAGCACAATCTATTATTGTTGCCGATTAGTATGTTAACACAAAAAAGTTACTATCATTAGTAGTAATAAATTCAGCTTGTGTTTGGCATATGCCTTATAAGCTATCATTCTTTTTTCCACTATTTACGTTATTGTTTTACTCTTGCACTACTAAAGAAAATTTGCTAAGGTACAATTTAGCTGAGGCTCATTTTTACAGGAAATAGTTTATTTCCTTCAGCTTAAACAACCTGAGTTTAAAGAAATGGTTTTTAACAGATGTTAAGTTGATAGTAGCTTCTATATCATAAACCATAACTTATTTTACTATGCTGTGTACATAAATCCATTGCGCGCGTATTCAGCCAAGCAAATGCATATCTGAAGCTACTTTTCACAGATTTCAAAACTTCATATTTATTGAGTTATTGACGCATTTTTGCTTCATGATTTCCTAGAAAATGAACATGCTGAACTAAAGACTTTCATTCTTTAACTTATCCTCTCTTGCAGTTATGTTTCATTATAGATATTAACTTACTTGCTGCCAAAGCTACTTCCAAAGAAACAACAGTTAAGACAAATTTGATGACGATAGTCTGGTTCATAGCTAACAAAGTGTGGTGTACTACTGGCACTCTCCGTAGCAATCTGTGCAGAATTTTAGCAAAATTGTAATTTAATAAACAGATCAATAGTATATTGATATAAAACTTTTACAAAGCTATTAGCAACTAAAATATTTACATAAGCATAAATTAAACTCAGAAGTATTTCCTGCACATATATTTCTCCATCAAATGTCACACTAATATAAATAGGCTTTTCTGGTCAAAAGTTTAATAAAAGCTCAGTTTATTGATCTTCGCATTCAGACCTATTGAAACTGCCAGGTAATATTTATCGATCGCAGACCTGATGAGATTCAACTATTTGTTTTGTAGATCAGTCGCACTTAGTGAAACAGAAAAGCAAGCAATTAAATAGTGATAAAATTTCAATATATTTACATAATAAAATCTAGCAGATGTACAATCAAGCGGCAGCGGATGACAGAGAATAAACTATTCGATTGATGATACAAAATAATACTAGTTTTATTTTACATTGTTTAGATATCTAATTTGTATTTCTATCGAAATTCAAATGCAAGCTAAGAATCAAACATTACACTCACCATACCGAAGCATAAGTCCTGCAGCAGTAAGTAAAGAGCTAAAGAATTTATAAAAATTGGTAATCGCAAAATCCAAATCATAGTTTACAATATTCAGTATGCAAAGTCAGAACAAGCCTTTCATAAACCTGCTTTTAGAAATGAACCATCGGCTTCTTGAGAAATACTTTTAAATTTTGGTTGAACCATGTTCTAGCTTATTTATAATGTCTCTACCACTGAGCCGGGGTCCTATTATACTATAATACTATCTAGGTTATTTCAACTTGTCAAATATGAGTAGTGCTGCTGCTAAGACCAAATTATTAAAACTTAACAGAATACCTAGATATGATCAGATCTAGAATAATATTATGCACAAACACACTGCCACAAATATTTAAAAAAACTGGCCTGACACTGTGTACTACTGTTCTAATCTTAATAAACACACCCATGTCTTGCCCATCAGGTTTTTCAATTATCAATCCAGCTTCAGCATTTAACAATCATGGCAGCAAAGAGACAAAATCAATGTTTCTAAAACTGCAGAGCGAATAAAGAAAACAAGTTTTATAATTGAAATGTACGATGTAAGAATTATATTAAAAACAAGTTTTTTTAACATACAAGTATACACTGCTGACAAGTACAGCAGTTATTGATGTTTCAGACACTGCATTCTGATTATATGACTCTTTACTTGCTAGGTTAAAGCTGTTAAAACTAATGAAGTGATAGTTAATAGTGTAAAAGCTGGTTTAAGTTTTTGCATCTATTACCGATAAGTGCTGATATAGAACATTCTTAAACTTACAATTTGAATGTCAATAAACAAGGGTTATTCAATGATTATAAAATTAATGATGAATAGATATAATATTTCTCCGGGTCAGCCTGACCTGTGATGCAATCATGATAAAAACTGATGCTGAATAAATATGCATCAAACAAATTATTTTCCTGTGCAAATACAAAACAATTAATTTGTGTAAAAACAAGTTTCTTACAATTATCATTCTTTATGTAAAACAAGTCTTTACATGAAGAATGATAAAACACCTGCTGACTTTGTTCATAATTATTAGTGTATAAGTACAACAAAATGAACTATTTTATTTTTACATGTAAGATGTCGCAGCTGAGTTTTTGGTTTTTTTGCCTTATTCTCTCTGTAGGAGCTCAACAAAATTTCAGTTGTTTATGTCCATTTATAAAATTTTTCCTCTATTGACGACAGTGTGTTATATAGATAAAATTAAAAACTGAACTGACATGTAGCTGAAGCAGCCTATATAGTGTCAAAAAAGAGTTTTCCAAAATATTGTGTGTTATCAACTGTTATGTAATTTTTTTTCTAGCTATTCATGCAAGGTGACTATGGTGCTGATTGCAAAAATACAGAATTTTAGTTACTAAGGATTACGCAATTCTAGGCAAGTAATTAAAGACTGGCTCACACTATATTGACTTGTCAGAGTGTAAGTCCCACACCACATCGGTGATTGTTTGTGATAACATTGTCAACACTATGCTATGGCCGTTTGTGTGTACAGCAGCAAATAGTTTGAGGAGTACTGTTTTCATTATACAATGCAGCTGCAGAAATTATGAAATACTAGTCCCGCGGCAGCTGTGATGAAAGAAAATATAGATCAAAAGATCAGCGACAACTAAACCCCAAGTCCCAGTTAAGCGATCACCCAATCGAGTCACCAATCACCAAAGGCCGAGGTTGTCCAGGTGGCTCACTGTTCTGGAAGCTCAACAAACTATCAGAAAGGTTTGACTGCTGCAATCCTTCCCGGCATATCAGGGTTGCATCAGTATGCCATCAGTTTACAAAGCACGTAGTCAATGAATAATTACCAAAAGAGAATATATTATGGAAACCAGCCTTTACTGGACAAACATGACAAAATCATGTATTAAATAGTGACTGGTAATAGATAATTTGGCTCACTATAGAATAAAAATATATTTAGCTATTTAATACTTTGTGTTTTTGACTTCCTGAGTTTCTGTAGAGCTAAAACTATGAGCAGATGATTTCACAAACTTGACAGATTAGAGTTGTGATAAGGAGTTTATGGGCAAAAGCAAAGATATGAAAAATTGCGAGCGACCACTAGTAAACCTAAGCTCTGATTGAGAGTTATATAATTTTAAAATTTCAGCACCTAATACAGAATATAGGTGACTAGACTAGGTAGAACTACCTTTTTTCAGTTTCTTTTGAGCGAAGCTAAAAGTTGATGACCTTATCGATGGCCCAAGGAAAAAATCTGCAAATTAGTAAGCAGATTAATGAGGCTTTAGCTTTCCAATAGCTATGATTGATAAGACTATTCATATTTAAAAATAGACTAATGTATTGAAATTTGCATTTTCAAGCAATTTTAATTAAATTGAAAAAGGTGCAATGTCTTTACAGTGAATACATTTGTTTTGCAATGTGATATCTAGCTTTGATGCCCAAGACGATATATTTTTATTGCTTTGTTTAGATAAAAGCCTATTAAAACTGATTTATCTTAATCCTAAATTTTACTTATTATTTTAGATTTATGAAATAAATTCAAATTTACTTTTAAAAGCTCAAAAGTGTAAAAAACCAGACTTGCACAGTCAAAATTAGAAATGGGAAAAAGATGAACTAAACTATGTATCTTCACAATACAGAAGTATTACAGAATAATGAGGCATGATGTCTACATACCACATAAATCTCATCCAATATCTAAGCATCTACGTAATGTTTATTGTTGTGTCGCATCTGCCTATTACAGAAATATAACATAATATTTAACATAAGCATTTGAAATCTGTACAATGTAGGTTTAACATTTATAAGTAGCACATAGTAAAAATTTATATATTTTTAAAAGAAGTGATTTTATAAATTTATGAAGATTGTATATAGTGAAATATTTAGAAAGTTGTACCTGTGTATCACATACATGTAATTATTAGCAGTTGGGTGTGGTAAATGGTAAGAAGATTTCTGGTATTGTAGAATTGTTTCACGAGGCGGCTCTCCCAACTTGACAGCAAAAATGTTTATTGAAGAAAATCACAAAAAGATTGTCAACTAGAATAATCAACAGATAATAATAGTTAAATACTAAAATGCTCACAAGTAATATATACTATATTAAGAAAAAAAGGATAAGAATAGCGCAATATGTCTGCTAACTCACCTGTGAAAGTAAATACTATTCAAACATTTTCTGTCATCATCATGGCTCATTCGCTGCCCGCAACAAAATTTGCGTTTAGCAGCAAATTCTAAAAGTGCAACAACTGCAAACCAACACAAAAAATGAAGAATATCCAAAAGCTGGCAGCCTACTTGGTAGTTTGTTAAAACCTTCAGTCAAGTTTTCATGTAATTTTTAATGTGTGGCAAAGGTTTTATGTAACTGATGACCTAATAGAACTTTTGTGTTGCAAACCCTTCTTTGAATGTCACAGCTGCAAAACATAAGCATTACAGCCCAAATATTTCAAGCTCTCGAATAATCAGATTTTTGTTTATTTTTACTGCAGTAATCCGAACAAGGCTGCCATACATGATCCTATTACAAATCATGGTAAATGTATCCGCAGGGGGGTGACCTTCATTATAGGCACACAAAAATCTTGCATCAAATCCCTCCATTTCTGTTGCAGTGTTTCCAACTGTGATGCGCACATTTGCAAGGTAATCATCTACAAATAAAAAGGATTCAGAGTTTAGAGAAAGTATTTGTAAATAGTTTGAAAACTTTTCATTTTAAAATTAAAAATATAATTTGAAAAACCTAAAAATAATTGAGCCAAACTCAAAAAAACGTTTTACGCATGGGTGTTCCAATCAAGTTTCTGACAAAAAAAAAAAACAAAAAAAATGTATTCATTCTCTGGCAACTGTTTGCTCAGAAAATAATTAAAAAGTTACCTTATAAATAGTTTATACAGCAAAACGCATAAAACCTTGACAGCATTACTTCATCAAAGATTATATAAGAATTGCAGGTTTGTCCTGCGTTAGCTAAATAATCAATTCGTCATAAAATTCATTACACACTAGCATTTTGTTACTTAGTCTGTTAAGCAGTCTATAAAATGAAATTACAAAACTATTAACCTGGTATTTAAAATTTTTGTTTCACTTAAATAAAAATTTTTTTTAAAACTTTTCAACTAAATAAACTCAACAGTTATAGATATCTAAGATGAGCGCAGTGAACGTGAAAGTGTCAGTAATACTATTCCAAGGTGAGCTTTATGTGATTGCCGGCGATATTAGAAGATTAATATCCGCACAAAAATTTGAAACTTGAATTTAAAAATTCAACACAAAAATGAATTCGAAAAGAGCTGCTTTAAACTTTAACTTGATTTTTTTATTCATTTTTTCAGGCTCTCACCTGTTAGTATACCCAGATTTTGGCCATGTATTGTAACGCTGTAAACGCAGTGAGCTTGAGTGAGGTTCAACTGGATCCAAGGTGAGACTTCTTTTTTTGTTTTAGCACGATTCTGCCAAGTTGACTCGGTTATACCATCTATTGCATTTTCCACAGTGAGCTCTCTTCGACTTAAATACTGTGTTGACAGCGAGCCTGTAACTTGTTCTAAAATAAAAGTGTTTTGTTCAAAGATTTTCGATAGAAAAGAATTTGAGCCTTTATTCGGAGCCAACCCAACTAACAATGACATTCCTGGGATGTTCCGTAACGTTACGCTGAAATAACGTTCCAAACAAACATTGTCATAACGTTCTACAAACGTTATTTGATGATCATTGTAGAATTATGTTCCAACAATGTCTCAGGAACGTTGCATAGAATGTTGTGCAAAAATATTATCATAACGTTCAGCAGAATGTTACAGGAATATACTTTGCTAACGTTATCATAACGTCGTTAGAGAACATTATTAATGAATGTCCCAAGAATGTCCCAGGAACGTTACTCTGGAATGTTTGAGTGCAAACATTCATGTAACATTGGCTTGCAATGTAACTAGAATATTATGGGGTGACATATTTACATTCAAATAATTGTCCCAGAAATGTTTCAGGAATGTTACTTTTGAATGTTCGAGGGTTAATGTTCATATAACATTGGCTTGCAATGTAGTTAGAACATTATGGTGCTACATCAATTGTACTTTCAAATGAATGTCCTAGCAATGTTACAGAAATGTTACTTTTGAATGTTCGAGGGTTAACATTCACATAACATTGGCTTGCAATGTAACTAGAATATTATGATGTGACACCATATTTAACTTCAAATGAATTTTGTAGCAATGTTTCAGAAATGTTACTTTTGAATGTTTGAGTTTTAACATTCATATAACATTGGCTTGCAATGTAGTTAGAACATTATGGTGTTACATCAATTGTACTTTCAAATGAATGTCCTAGCAATGTTACAGAAATGTTACTTTTGAACGTTCGAGGGTTAACATTCTTATATTATTGGCTTGCAATGTAACTAGAATATCATGGTGTGACACCATATTTAACTTCAAATGACTTTTGTAGCAATGTTTCCGGAATGTTACTTTTGAATGTTTGAGTGTTAACATTCATATAACATTGGCTTGCAATGTAGTTGGAATATTATGGTGTGACATTATATTTAACTTCAAATGAATGTTCTAGAAATGTCCCAGGAACATTACTCTGGAATGTTCGAGTGAAAACATTCATGTAACATTGGCTTGCAATGTAACTAGAATATTATGGTGTGACATCATATTTACATTCAAATAATCGTCCCAGCAATGTTTCAGGAATGTTACTTTTGAATGTTTGAGTGTTAACACTCATATATTTAGGTTGCTTTGGAGATGTAATGTTGGTGGAATGTTGTATAGCTTAAGGAAAAAAATATTGTCGACGTTTATGCTCGGTACATTATAGTAACGTTGTACGCAATTCATTAGAGGATCATTCTGTGAAACATCAAAATGTTAGAAATTGTCTACACAGTTACACCCAACTAATGTTCTGGACGAAAACGTTCTTGGGCTGTTAGCTAATATCTTTGAGGCAACATCATGGAAGGCATGCTTGTGGAATATTCTGTAACATATTCTCCCCATGTCGTAGGAATTTTGCACCAGATCATCTGCTCAATGTTCCATAATGGTTAAACTCCATACTGTTCCGAATATATTAGAAAACAATATGTGAATGTTTACACTCAAACATTTCAAAGTAGCAATCCTGTAAAATTGCTGGGACATTCAATAACAATGTTTTGTAACAACGTTATAATAAAGTTAGCAAACCTTTTCCTCTAACTTTCTAGCTAAAATGGTACAAAAACGCATGATTTAATTTTTGGAAGTTGTCACCCTTTCATAACAAAAAATTATTTAAAATGATGCAAATTAAAGATTTTATAGATTTTTCATTACAGATATAGAAACAAACAAAATAATGAAAAACAATAATGATAATTTTGAATGATTTATGTAAATGAATTGAAAAGTCACTACAAATTTCAATTTTCGCACTTCATTAGACGTATCGCAAAAATGACTAGGGTCCATTAAACTTTCTGGGTGCAGTAAAGTGTCATACCATGACGCGACAGTGTGAGTGCATCGCAACTGATCACACCACCACAAGTACGGTTGGTTTCAAGTGTTATGCGCTAGTCTATTTTGCGATAGATTAAAGCTACGTCTGACTAGCTAACGAGTATAAAATCATTACTTTCGTGGAGCGAACCCAATGCCCAACCATGTGTCAACAACTTTTCTGCCTTTAAATTTTGTTTCAGCTCAACGAACCAATGCCAAAAGGAAAGCGATGCGTAATAGCTAGGAATACTACTATATACTACTAAGTTGGAAAATCCCTACGCATTAATGTCCCATCAATGTTCTAGGCATAACCTTCCTGGGATGTTAGCTAATAGCCCTGAGCCAATATTATGGAAAAAATGTTCGTGGAATATTACGCAATGTTCTCCCAATATTGTGGGAATGTTATGCGAGATCATTTGCTAACATTCCAGCAATGTATTTCCCGCAACGTTGCTGGGATGGTGTGGGAAATATGTTCCAGCAATGTATTTTCCACAATGTTGCTGAGACGTTATGGGAAATACGTTCCAGCAAAGTATTTCCCACAACCTTGCTGGAACGTTGTGAGAGTTACGTTCCAGCAATGTATTTCCCACAACATTTCTGGAACGTTGAAAATGTGTCTACAAATAATCTTGTGACAACGTTACGATGAAACGTTTCTGGGACTTTTTGGAACATCCCTGGAACGTTCTGGGAACGTAAAATTGTTAGTTGGGAAGTTCTCTGCATTAACTTAACCTTACCGCTTGAGAGAACAATGAGTGTGATATCTACATAAGCAGTCTGAGCTGTAGCTGTTAGCTTTTATAAAACATCTACACACATGCAAAAAAATTAATTTTATACAAAGGCTCACGCATGCTGTACCTCGATAAGTCTGAACAAGCTCATCCAGTTCATCAATAGCCAGCGTATCACAGTAGCACGAGATGTTTCCTTGAATATTCAGGCAGGGCTGTTCGCCACACCCGCTGTAATACCCATCCACACAGTCTTTGGCAGCTAGAATTTATGCGGAAAGATGACACATAAATATTAATTGTCTTGTCAAATAATTACAGTGCACTTACATTTAACTTCTGAATATGTTGCAACTGATCAAAATAGCTTTAAAAATAATAATAAAACTATTAATATAATAACATTTGTATTATTAATTGTTGATGGTTGTTATTACTTTCATAGTTTGTAGTAATTGTTGTAGCACATGTTATACGTAAGTACACAAGTTTTACTCCAAAGTAATAGGTAATCTAATGCTAACGACAACTAATTACTGTAATATTATTGTTACCTCAGCTCATATGCATCATTGAATCTTTCACTACTACGGGTTGTGTGGTACAGATTGGCCGAGCCTTTGTGTATGGCTAAGAGCCAGGTGGTCAATCTTTAATAGGCTTTGCACAAAACGCATCGGATTGTTGAGCAGTTATTTAATTTAATTAGCACATTGCATGTTATTTAAATAAAAAAAATTATTATTGGCATTTGTTGAGCCAATCAAATATGTTTACAGCCCATCTTGAGCATAGTTTCTATCCAGAAAATCATTGTTTTCATCACAATTTATTTTTGGCATTGACCAGCCACCTCAGACTCATTACAGCTACACAGGTTTCACTGATTGTAACCTAACAGACTTAAGGTAAGTTGTAACGAGCAATAGTACTACTTAAAATGGTTATTTTATTTTTAGCAGTAATAATAATGCCTTGAGCAATAAAAATAATATTAACTTTTTTGACTCAGACATGCTCATGGTCGTAGAAAATATAGTCTAAAAATAGCAGAGGTTTTTCTGCAACACATTCATGGCATTTTTATGACATCAGCTGATATAACATTTTATAATGGTTAACTTGAGATAAAAGCATTTTTTAAGTTTTATACAAAACAATAAAGCTCTACTATATCCAAGGTTTTACTGAATACTTCATGATCCATCAGTAAAGAAATTAATTTGGCAGCCAAAGAATTAGAGCACCGATATACATACACCAAAAGCAAGTATTTATTGCACATCTGGATGAACTGCAAAAAACGGCGAGAAGCGGAAAATTTTCCATTTGCTCTGATAGCAACAAATAGCTGATATATAAATAAGATATATACAGTAGCAATATATGAGTAATATAAATAAGATATAAATATATATGAATACATATATCAAATAAAGCGCTGTCAGACAAGCACGGAACTTGTTTGACCGAGCGATGTTTGAGCCGGCATGCTTTGGTTATTGCACACATCATAGAGGTTGTAGACGTTATACAAGCAAAAGTCTTGTCTAAGGACCACCAGAAGGGTGAGGTTGTCGGGGTTTGAACTTAGGACCTAATTATCACTGTCCTGACACCTTACCAACATCACTATCTGTCCTGTATGACTGGCGCAATTGACTGGCACATAAAACCTCTTCATGGTGCTTACCACAAACAAATATCTAAGGTTGGCGATTCTCACCAGACATATATGTGGCTGAACAAAGGAAACCTGACGACCAATACAGATTCGCTACTCATGGCAGCCCAGGAGCAAGTGCTCCCAACAAGGCAACTCCAAACAAAAATCTATTACACTAGAGACGATCCAAGATGCAGACAGTGTAAGGATGCACCTGAGACCATCCAACACATCATCAGTGGATGCAAGCAGCTAGCAGGAAATGCATACACTGAGCGGCATTACCATGTCGCAGGTGTTGTGTATAGAAGTCTATTTGATGATTATGGCCTTAATAAACCACAACACTGGTGAGAAACTCTTGGTAAGGTAAATGAAAATGACCGCGCTAAGATCCTCTGGGTCTTCTACATCTGGTCTGACAAGCATGTCCTAGCAAACCAACCAGATATAGTGATGGTAGACAAGGAAAACAAGAGGGCTACTATAATATATATAGCAGTACCCAATGACTACAATATAGCCAGCAAAGAAAAAAATGTAGAGAAATATCTCCCTCTTGAAGAAGAGATTGCAAAGGGCTAGGATGTAAGAACAACTGTAATTCCAGTAGTCATTGGGGCACTGGGCGCAATAACACCGGCGCATAAAATGTGACCTGCCCAGATACCGACAGCAATCAACTCAAGTGAGTTGCAGAAAAATGCGCTATTGAGAACAGTTAAGATCTTGAGGCGAGTGCTCAAACTCCCAGGTCTCTGGTAGGAGACCCAGACTAGAGCAGAAATTACCACCCACATGGGTTAACCAGGGTGAGAAAACAATTATATATGTATATATATATATATATATATATGTGTATGTATGTGTGTATGTATGTATATATGTTTCCTCACCCCATATATATATATATATATCGGATAAAGAAACAATTTTGTGTATACATATATATATATATATATATAAATATATATATATGTATAATTATGTATATACATTATATGTATATATATGTATATATATATACACATATACACATATATATATATATATATATATATATATATATATATATATATATATATATATATATATATATATATAACACCGAAAAGGGAAAAAAAAAATTTTTTTTAATATATATATACAGTCACATGTAAATGTTAGTGTCTATCAAATGTTGTTTGTATGACCAGTTATAGCAATAAATACTATTAGCAACTAATCTGCTTCGCACTGGAACTAAACTCACTAGCTTCAGTTCTGAAAACAGGCAAGCTAACCACTAAGTTTCTCTGTCATTGCCATAGTATGAAATAATTTAGCACATATTAATGTAACACTGACAAAAACCCTATTGCTTACTACTAGTACGCTGCAAGATCTTGATTGCATGAGAGATCATGATGCATAACTTGACGATTATGAACTCATTTAGAAGCATAAGCTGGCTTTGGACTGTCGAACACTGCTTTTATTATAGTAAAGGTTTAAGCCGCTAGCTTATTACTAGCTTAAGTTACCCAAATCATTAAGTAACTATATCTTTTGTGCAAAAACTATTATTACCCATGCAGTGCCGGGCATTTAGCTAGTATGAGTATATAGAACATCTGAATAATTTCTTAAATTTAAACAATATTTTTTCATTCACAATTGAATAAGAGTCTTCTACTTGCTTAGTATTCTATTCAAAGGAGAATGTTAATAATCTCAGCTAAACAATGCTGCCTGTTAAACTACGAAATCAGCGGTTGTAAGGTTTATTGCAAGATTATTGCTACCTTCAGACCATATAAAGAAGATCTATTATTGCATACTCCACCTTCATAAAATGCAGCATTCATTGTCCCAGGGTAGCTGTAGTTTAGGAAAATATGAGATACTTTACACACATTATCATCAGCGTAGAAAGAGAAGGCATGACAGTAATTTCCAAGTCTAGAGACACACTGAGCACTGCAGGACTCGATGCTTTCAGCAGAACATAGAGTATGGGAAGAAACCATCATAACATTCTTTTGCTCTATAAAGCGCCTTGATCTCCTCATCAAATCTACCTATACATTGAAAGATGTTGACACATACATGTACAATCTGAATATCTATTAATCTAAGACTATGAAAACACTGAAAATATGTGCAAACTAGCACAATGTTTGCGGTAAGCATACTAATGAAATTAATAATTTTTGCGTAACTAAAGCAGTGTTACCTCTTTCGACAGGTACAGGGTGAGATGAATCATCAATATTTTGATAATCTCTACACTCTTCATTTCTTTCATCAATGATTATCTCTATAATAAAATAACATGACTTTTGGAATAGAACAGAGTAATAATAGATTTGTTGTGTCCAATTCCTTTATAACTGAATTCTGGTCTCTCCTATATAAGCTGGAACTGTACAAGCTGTACTGTCATATGCTCTTTTATTAAAGTTAGTACACTGATTAGTACACTGAGCTATTAACTAAAGGATATCAGAGTTTGCTCTTTATTTTTACAGAATATAGTCTGATTTTTTTTGTTTTTGAGTGTTCCTGCAACATCTTAATATATTTTGTTATATATACTACATAATTGACTTAAATAATTTTATAACTGAATGGAAGATTCACCAAATTTGATAGTTACATTTATTTATGGCAATATAAACACAGTATTTACTATATCAACGATTTTGATCAGCAAGAAACTAGTTTTAGAGACCAAAACACCCAAGATGCAGTATTTTAATTACTTGTGACACAAAAGCAAATTTTTGAAAAAAGATACAGATGAATTACAAATGCTGAGACTGACTGAATGCTGGATAACATACAACAGAGCGTTGGGCTCTTCTAGAATGTAATTGATTAAATCTTGAAGGATTTAATTACATTAGAATCTTTCTACAACTTTGCTGCCGCGTACTGCTATGCAACAATGGAAACAAAATAAGAAAGAGAAGCAGAAAGCTCTTACAACATGATAGATATAAAGTACATGTACATGTAGCTGTATTGTTAACT
This sequence comes from Watersipora subatra, assembly GCF_963576615.1. Lineage (NCBI taxonomy): Eukaryota > Metazoa > Bryozoa > Gymnolaemata > Cheilostomatida > Watersiporidae > Watersipora > Watersipora subatra. The sequence continues at coordinate 12,113,815 of NC_088717.1, forward strand.
CAAGGTTTTCTATTAACAATCTGATGATATTGGTGCTGTAGAGCTGATACGATGCAAAGAGGAGCAAAGAGCTACTCATGACATGAGCTAAAAACTCAATTTTAAACCAAAGAATTGTCAAGCCTAATTCAGTCAGTTTAATTACTCACTTACATTAATGACCTAATTTGATGACCTCTGGTGATGACTTCTATTCTGACCTCTATTGATGACCTCTTTTAATGACCTTTATTGATGACCTCTATCAATGACCTCTATTGATGACCTCTAATAATGAGCTCCATTGCTGACTTATATAATTGATTACCCTAAATGCTGACTTCTATTGCTGACTTATATTGCTGACCTGTATAGCTTACATCTACTGATGACCTCAATATCTGACCTTTAGTGATGACCTTTATTGCTGACCTCTATTAATAACCTTTATTGCTGACCTTTATAGATGGTCCCTATTGATGACTTCTTTTGCATACCACTTTTAAAACATAAAAAAACTTACCTGCCATCTAATATAACACGAGCACAATTAAATATGTACATCTTTAGAACTGTCTGGTTTTAAAGGCAAATTTTTCCAGATTCACTGGCGGTTTTTTTTAAAAACAACCACCGTTTAATTTTGTTTGGTGATGTACAAAAAGCGAACTTTATTCAACAAAAGAAGAATGTTTAATGAGATTGTATAAAGTTATCTTCAATATTCAAACTTGCCGATGATAGCTTAACACTGTATTTGAAAATTGATCAAAGCATTAACTGTTTTTTTTACAAATACAACCAAAATTATAATACAAAAAATTAATGTATTGGTGCTTGCAGCAAAATAATTCAGTAAAGTCTGAAAAGCATTATCACGAGAGTTTGATCTAAAACAATGCATACCATATGTTGCAACTTTACACTCACTCCTTTTCACGTGAAAATGTTCACTTTGAGCTGAAGTGCTTTGGTTTACTAATTGGCTCCGTTAAAGCTGGCTATTTGGTTTTGACCCTCATTAAAAGGCTTTATTCTTTTTTATTAATGCAGTTCTATTGAAATTAGCAATGTTCAAAGATTAATCAATAAGCCAGTCAGCCACCACAAAGTAACAGTTCATTTAGTCTAGAAGAGACTTGATGTTCGATTTCTATAAACAGCTATGCAAATTGGAACCGAGAGTGAACACAAAGTACAAAGGCAGTATTGTGTTAGAGCTTTTAACTTTATTGATCATATTCAGCTATTGATAGTTTCATAGCTTGAATTGTAGGCTCTTCATCCAACTGTTTAAACAGATCTGTCACGATTTGTATAACCACCAAAACAAACACTGGCCAGTTTGCATAAGGGTGAAAACGCATTAGCCCCTTTTACCTAGTGTCTTGTGTCTCCTTGCAATTTCAGTATGTGTAGGACTACGAAAAACATTTTGCCTCAATGTAGCAAAATAGTTTGGCTAAATTATTTTGGCACTCCTGTCCGAAGCCCTGCTACAAAAAATAAAATGGTATCTAAAGCTCGACGAATCATGTTTATTTTTCACTGGTGTGAGAATTGTCTGCCTAATCAATTAAACAAACTAAAATACATGCAGTTGTTTGCAATAAAACTATCAAATGGATGCTGATGGTTTGTGAACTAATATGGCAACCGTAAATAAAAAATTTAAACAACTATCGATTAATACTTTTGTAACAGTCTATTTAACCTGATTGTAAGGCTATAATATAATTCATAAAATATAATATGTAAATAAATTTTAAACTGATAGTAAATGAAAGTAAACAAAAAATAAAAAGAAAGCCTGAATACTGCAGTTGGATTCTGTTAAATCTTAGGGGTTGTCAGAGTTCTTGATCAGTCATAGTGGGCAACAAAGAAACATCTAGGTGCCAATAAACTCTAAGTTTGTGACCTCAGTACCAGTACCCTAGCACCAGCCACTTATGAACCAAATTGTTGTCGAAATATATACAATGACTAGCTGTACTACCCGGCGTTGCCCGGGTAACAAAAAGTCTTTGGACAGAAAATTGATTTGTATTTAACATATAACAGCATTTCCCATTCTAACATTCAAATTACATACCATGAGAGAAGTGTTTTGTGTAGTTGAAATAAATTAAAAGAAAAATAAAGACAGCTGTGAAAATTTTAAAACTTTGTCAAACAAATGTAACTTTCAAACTGTTAGCCAGGCACATTGCCAATAAACAGTTCTAGTGAGCTGATTAATAAAATAGGCTTGCAATGGTGGTAAGCCACGACTTTGCGTCTGCATTGTTGTCCAGCTACAGCTATTCTAATAATTGCTATAGCCGGACAATCAAACCTAGAATATGCATACGGACATACTTTGAGGAATATATATATATATATATATATATATATATATATATAAATATATATATATATAAACTATATTAAGAACTGAAAACTTAAACATTTTACAACTTAAAGTTTCATAGTTGCTACCATTCATCAGGTAAAATTAAAATGAACTGAAGCTCATATGACTGTACGTAAAAACACATCGAGTCGCTTAACGATAAAGGCCAGCTATATATACGGTAATACAACAATTTAATTGGTTCATGTCACAGCATTGCAAATTAAGTGCTTATTTGAATGTCTGCACTTTGACACAAGCTGGTTTCTTGAGTTTAAGCTTGCAAGCTCAGGTTTGTATAAAAGGAAGTATTTCTCCCAAATACACAAATTACAGCGTTTACTGGTCTTATTGTAACTACTCGCTTTTTTCAATACTCTCCACTTGATGTCGTACTGGATGGATCGATCTTTAAGCTGCCATATATAATTACTTAGTTCTGTTGAAGTTCGTTTTGATGGATTGTGGAAGCTGCTACGATGGTTGTAATATCTTTTCTTGAATGAGCTCTCTGTCAAGCCAACATATGTCTGTTTTGTAGCATTAGGTTCTTTGGCCATAACTGTAGCCTGATAGATGATGGAACTGGACAAACATGCATTTGGCAGTGGACATGTACTTTTATCTCGACAGTTGCATGTTGCTGTTGGCTTTTCGTTTGATAGCTGCGCTTTGTTGTTATTTGTGATAATCTGTCCAATATTCTTCATGCAGCTATAGCTAAGTTTTAAATTGTTTCTATTAAATATCGAATAAAGTTTGTGATCTTTGGGAAATTCTTCACGCAGAGCTCTGAAGAAAAGCTTTCCTATATTTGTGGCAACATTTTTAGAGAAAGGGGGGTTATACCAAAGTATATTTCTCCTGCGTTTGCTTCTGGTGTTATGCGATGTTATATTCTCACTAAATGTCAGTTTATGATGGTATCCACTTCTATTAAGGGCTTCTTGGTGCTCTTTTGTATTTTGTCTAAATATATCTTGATTTGATGATATTGCGCAGAGGCACAGGTTGACTGATGCTGGAATGTTTTTGATGATGGAAGGTGGATGGTTAGATCTTGTGTGCACGTATCTAGGCACATTATTAGGCTTGCTGAAGGGTCTATATAATTCATTCTGTAGATCTAACGATATATCCAAAAAGTCAACGGTGCTTTTATTTGCATCTACAGATATTTTCAGCCCATATCGATGGAATAATGTGCACAGATTTTTCTTGAGCTTCTCAGTCTGTTTAGGAGTTGCTCTCACTACGCCAAGTCCATCATCTCGGTATAATCCAAAAGTCTCTTTTGTGATTTGGTTTATCTGATGTAACATAAAGCAGCCAACCAGTTCACATATTTCTGCTCCATCATAGGAGCCCATAGCCACATCGAAGCAGTCTGCATGTCCTGATTTCCCCCATGCTTCATGATCACTATATAGCAGAGTCTTTTCGGTGTGCAAGATTATTCCGCGCTCATCAGATGTTATAGTCTCGTAGTTGGTAGCAAAGTCTAAAGCTAGGGTTAGAAAGTCAATAGATATGGAGGGGTAGAACTCAACATCAAAAGATAGAAATCTACACTCGTTCTTGTTAGGAATAGCATTGAACCATGTGATTACGTCATGTGTGTTCTTCCATTGATTTTGCTGATGGCGCTATTTATTTTAAAGTTTATGCGTTCTACTATGTTCTTGCTTACGATGCCAAGTTCGTTCTTAGTAGGGTTGATTAGGCGGCAAGATGGTTTAGATGCAAAACTCGCCTTGTGGTCTTTTAAAGTGATAAAGGCATCATTGGTTGCCAATGAGTCTATCCTGTCACTGATGTTAAGAGAATCAGCTATCTCCATTGTTTCTCTCGTGATGGAGGATATAGTGGTATTATTGACCTTGCTTTAAGATTTGGTGATACTGTTTTTGAGAAGATCATTGTAAGTGTTGGTATCCAGCTTGTAGTAGTTAGTTGTTTTGTCTGCAGGTACTAGAATGGTATTGACATTCTTTGCATGTTGTTTAATGCCAGACTGCATCTTCCTTAAAAAATTATCCTTTAATTTCTTGAACTTGATGTGTTTGATTATGTTGAGTAGACGAGTCTCAAACTTGCTGGTTTCTGGAATCACTGGTGGTGTCTTTCTGGACTTAAAGCCGTAGGTTTCCTTGTCTTCTGATGTTATGTTCAGGTTTAAATAGAAGAAGGCTTTCCATCTCATACGTCTACAAAACTGCTCAGTTTTCTCAATGAGTTTCCTGATATACTCGTCCTCTGATGGTATCGGAATGTTCTTATCTGAGTAGTCAAAGTTTATTCGTTCCATTGCTAGTGATCGCTAAAAGTGATCAACTAAAAAGGAGCGTGTATACTGATGAAGAAGAAGGTTGCAGTTCATTAGAAGAGAGTGCTCAATATTAAAATAGAGCATTTATATAAACTATATTAAGAACTGAAAACTTAAACATTTTACAACTTAAAGTTTCATGGTTGCTACCATTCATCAGGTAAAATTAAAATGAACTGAAGCTCATATGACTGTACGTAAAAACACATCGAGTCGCTTAACGATAAAGGCCAGCTATATATACGGTAATACAACAATTTAATTGGTTCATGTCACAGCATTGCAAATTAAGTGCTTATTTGAATGTCTGCACTTTGACACAAGCTCGTTTCTTGAGTTTAAGCTTGCAAGCTCAGGTTTGTATAAAAGGAAGTATTTCTCCCAAATACACAAATTACAGCGTTTACTGGTCTTATTGTAACTACTCGCTTTTTTCAATACTCTCCACTTGATGTCGTACTGGATGGATCGATCTTTAAGCTGCCATATATAATTACTTAGTTCTGTTGAAGTTCGTTTTGATGGATTGTGGAAGCTGCTACGATGGTTGTAATATCTTTTCTTGAATGAGCTCTCTGTCAAGCCAACATATGTCTGTTTTGTAGCATTAGGTTCTTTGGTCATTTTATACAAACCTGAGCTTGCAAGCTTAAACTCAAGAAACCAGCTTGTGTCAAAGTGCAGACATTCAAATAAGCACTTAATTTGCAATGCTGTGACATGAACCAATTAAATTGTTGTATTACCGTATATGTAGCTGGCCTTTATCGTTAAGCTACTCGATGTGTTTTTACGTACAGTCATATGAGCTTCAGTTCATTTGAATTTTACCTGATGAATGGTAGCAACCATGAAACTTTAAGTTGTAAAATGTTTTAAAAGTTTTCAGTTCCTAATATAGTTTATATAAATGCTCTATTTTAATATTGAGCACTCTCTTCTAGTGAACTGCAACCTTCTTCTTCATCAGTATATATATATGTATATATATATATATATATATATATATATATACATATATATGTATATATATATATGTATATATATATAAATATATATATATATATACATATATATATATATATATATATATATATATATATATACATATATATGTATATATATATATGTATATATATATAAATATATATATATATAAATATATATATATATATATATATATACATATATATACATATATATATATATATAAATATATATATATATATATACATATATATACATATATATATATAAATATATATATATATATACATATATATATATATATTTATATATATATATATATAAATATATATATATATAAATATATATATATACATATATATAGAATATAGACACACTGAAAAAAAGTTTTAAACCTAGTCAGCCGCTTTTAGGCTCAGACACCACACCAGGCTCAACTACCATAAGTTGCTGAAATATTTTTTTGTTCAAGTGAGCGGTGTTACTCAAACAGCTATATACATGTGGCCTGTTTTAACAGCAAGCTCTGTTGAACTCCAGCTATATGCTTGGAGCTGTTCTATACTTACAAAGAAAACAAAATTTTTATGAAGCTTTTGTTCAAGTGATTTAGACAGATCTACATAAAAAATTAATTGAAGAGTTTCAACGTGTTTACATCAACGAAATGCTGTGAAATTGAAAACACTGAATTTGAAGCTCGTAGCTAAACAGTGTAAAAATACTTTTAATAATATGATTGGCTGAGTAACATCTGATTTGTTAGGTGGTGCAAAAAGAAGTAGAGAGTTTCTTAAATCCAAAAAATAAATTATACGAATCCCATCATATCAGTAATACTAATTTCATAATTAAAGTTAGCAAGACTTAGAATACATAGCCTGACTTACTAGCATTAAAATAATTAAGTTTGTCAAAGGAGGATGCGTTGTGGCAAGCAGAACATAATTTTAGACAAGTTAAACAGTATTGGCCAATGTTTCTTATATAATAAGTTTTGTTTCTTGTCGAAAACTAGTTATTAAAACAAAAACAGGCTGTTGAAAAATCATCAAGCTAAAAGATTTCGAAAAAAGTTGAACCTATTTTGGAGTTGCTTATTTAATACTATGAAGTAGACAACTTTTAGTTAGTCTATGAACATTTCTATTGCATTTTGTTTTGGTTCAGCAAACTCATGGGCGACAAAAATGTTGAAACGTAGTGCACTGACTAAATCGATATCTTTAGTGATTCTGAATACTAACTTTAGAAATTTCATTTGCGAATGGCTTACACAAGCGGATAACACACTTTTCTAGAAGTTATTAAAAACTTGATGAACCCTAACCCATGAATTACCAAAAACTTTGAAATAAAATTTTTTTCTAAGCACTTGCACTGCCTACACAGCTTATCAAGTAATTAATAAACTAATATCAACGTAATATTTGTATATTACTAGTTATAAGGTAAACACCTAAATGCTTGTAGAAATGTGACCATCTTGTTTCTTGCTTGATACCGACAGGCTGAAAAATCAACATAAGCAGTGATAAAAATTCTTCATGAAAGTAACATTGAAGGGACTTGACTACATGATGTTTATTGTTTGATATCAGTGTTCAACGATTGCTAATCTGATTGCTGTGTGAGATTAGTGAATCATCTTTGCTATTAATGGAGCGATGTTCAATGATTTAAAAAAGGTCTTGCCTACATTACACATTTCAGTGTCTCGGCACATTGCACTATATCAATTAGGACGATCAATACGCACTTTTACTCTATAATTGACACAAGTAAATGATTTAATTGTATTTTGTCTTTACATGAGGAGAAAACTTACAAATTTGACAGTTCTAACTTTTAGCAACATATATGTTCCTCTTACTTACAGTGGTAGAGAAGTTGATTACGATCTGAAAACTCTTAAGTTCAACCCCTGGTGCATCTTGATGCGATCTTAGTTTGAATTGGAAATGGTTGTTCCAGAATACTTGTTTTAATACATGTATGAAGTAAAACTTACAAAGTCAATCATTGTAACTTCTGTCAGAATGCTTGTATACATCTGAGATAAAGGCTCAGTAGTAAGAGAAATGGCTGGCTGCAGTTGGACAAGCCATGAATTCAACCCCCATGTCTTTTTTTTGTTGTAGCATTGTTTCAATGCAAGAATTGTTGTTTTAAAAAGGTATATTGCCGTTCCTGAAAATTTCATTTTATTTTGAAGAAAAAACTAACCAAAACTTTTGGATGTAAGTTTTGAAGGTACACTTGCCAATTATCAAATATACTGATAAGTAAAAAAGCAATGGCTACAGTCCGATAGTCCCTGAAGTTAACTCCCTGTGTCGCTCTGTCCTCTCACCTTGTCTTATTACAAAGAGTGCATTTACAAATAAAGTAATGCTGTTTATATACAGTGCATTTTATTTACAAAAAAGCGAAATTATATTATAGTACTTTTTGTAAGTAGACCTGCCAGTTGTTGTGGATATAGCTCAGTGGTAGAAAAACTGACGGCAGTCCAATCGGCCCTGCGTTCCACTTCCTGTGTTCCCTGTCTGATCTCATGGTCTTAACGCAAACTACGCAACTTTACGTGAAGTAATGCTGTTCTTATGCAAAATGTTTCATTTATAAAAGAAGTACACAAAATCTGCTATAGTAAGCTTTGCCAGTACACCAGCAAGTGGTTGGGTAAATAACTCAGTGGAATAGTAATCGGCTACAGTCTGATAGTCCCTGGGTTCAACTCCCAGTGTCCTCTAACTTGTCTCATTGTTTTGATGAAAAGTGGCCCTGTTCCTATTCAATATGTTTTATTTACAAAAACATAAACAAATTCGGTAATAGTAGTAATTGGCAGTACCCTTGCAGGTGTTAGGAATATAGCTCAGTGGTAGAGCAATCGGCTGCAGTCTGATAATCACAGGGTTCAAATGCCAGTGTCCTCGAACTTGTCTCATTGTTTTGATGCAAAGATTGTGTTTTTGAATGAAGTGACCCTGTTCTAATTCAATATGTTTTCTTTATAAAAACATACACAAATCCGGTAATAGTAGTATTTGGCAGTACCCTTGCAGGTGTTAGGAATATAGCTCGGTGGTAGAGCAATCGGCTGCAGTCCGATGCGCCATGGGTTCAACATCCAGTGTCCCCTGTCTTGCCCAGTTTTTAAATGCAAACTGTGTATTTTTAAATGAAGTAATCCTATTCCTGTACAATAGGTTTTATTAATAATAACGTGAAAAAAATGTGTTAGAGCACTTCTTGGCGGTACCCCGACTAGTGGTTAGGGACATAGTTCAGAGGTAAAGCAATCGGCTGCAATCCAATTGGCACTGGGTTCAACTCCCAGTGTCCCCTGTCTTGCCCACTGTTTACATGCAAAGTGTGCATTTTCAAGTGAAAAAATGCTGTTCTCATACAATAGGTATCACTTATAATAAAGTACAAAGAATCTGTCATAGGACTTTTTGTAGTTGACCGGCAAGAGTTTGGGGATATAGCTCAGTGGTAGAGCAATCGGCTGCTGTCCAATAGGACCTGGGTTCAACTACCAGTATCCTCTTTCTTGCCAAGTGTTTCAAAGCAAACTGTGCATTTTTAAGTGAAGTAATGCTGTTCCTCTACGATACGTTTTATTTATTGAAAAAAATGTACATTTTGTGTTTTAGCACTTTTTAAAGTACACCAGCTAGTAGCTGGGGACATTGCTCAGTGGTAGAGCAATCGGCTGCAATCTGATAACCCCTGGGTTCAACTCGAAGTGTCACCAGTCTTGCCCATTGTTTTAATGCAAACTGTGGATAATTAGGAGAAGTAATTCTGGTCCTATACGATGTGTTTTCTTTTTAAAAAAAACATACCTTTTGTGTTTTAGCACTTTTTGCAGTACCCTAGCAAAAAGTTGGGGATATAGCTCAGTGGTAGAGCAATCGGCTGCAGTCCAATAGGACCTGGGTTCTACTCCGAGTGTCCCTATCTTGTCCATTGTTTCACTGCAAACTTAGCACTTTTGAGTGAAGTAATGCTGTTCCTATACGATGTGTTTTATTTATTTAAAAAAGCATACATTTTGTGTTTTAGCACTTTTTGCAGTACCCTAGCAAAAAGTTGGGGATATAGCTCAGCGGTGGAGCAATCGGCTGCAGTCCAATAGGACCTGGGTTCTACTCCGAGTGTCCCTATCTTGTCCATTGTTTCACTGCAAACTTAGCACTTTTGAGTGAAGTAATGCTGTTCCTATACGATGTGTTTTGTTTATTTAAAAAAGCATACATTTTGTGTTTCAGCACTTTTTGCAGTACTCTAGCAAGAAGTAGGAGACATAGCTCAGTGGTTGAACAATCGGCTGCAGTCCGATAGGCCCTGGGTTCAACTCCCAGTGTCCCTTTCTTGCCCCTTGTTTTAATGCAATTTGTTCAGTTTTCAGTGAAGTAATTTTGTTCCTATACCATATGTTTTATCTGGTACTAATAAAAACAAACAGTTAATGTTTTAGCACTTTTTGCAGTATTCTCTTAAAAATTTGGGCATATAGCTCAGTGGCAGAGCAATCGGCTGCTGTCCGATAGGCCCTGGGTTCAACTCCCAGTGTCCCCTTTCTTGTCCCTTGTTTTAATGCGAACTGTTCAATTTTAAGTGAAGTAATCCTGTTCCTATACCATTTGTTTTATCCACTAAAAAAAACATACATAAAGTACGCCAGCTAGTAGTTGGGGACATTGCTCAGTGGTAGAGCAATCGGCTGCTGTCCAATAGGCCCTGGGTTCAACTCGAAGTGTCGCCAGTCTTGCCCATTGTTTTAATGCAAACTGTGGATATTTAGGAGAAGTAGTTCTGTTCCTATACGATGTGTTTTCTTTTTAAAAAAAACATACCTTTTGTGTTTTAGCACTTTTTGCAGTACCCTAGCAAAAAGTTGGGGATATAGCTCAGTGGTAGAGCAATCGGCTGCAGTCCAATAGGACCTGGGTTCTATTCCGAGTGTCCCTATCTTGTCCATTGTTTCACTGCAAACTTAGCACTTTTGAGTGAAGTAATGCTGTTCCTATACGATGTGTTTTATTTATTTAAAAAAGCATACATTTTGTGTTTCAGCACTTTTTGCAGTTAGCTTGCAAGAAGTAGGCGATATACCTCAGTGGTAGAGCAATTGGCTGCAGTCCGATAGGCCCTGGAATCAACTCCCAGTGTCCCCTTTCTTGCCCCTTGTTTTAATGCAAATTGTTCAGTTTTCAGTGAAGTAATTTTGTTCCTATACCGTATGTTGAATCTACTAAAAAAACTTATAGTTAGTGTTTTATCACTTTTTGCAGTACCCTAGCAAGAACTTGGGCATATAGCTCAGTAGAAGAGCAATCGGCTGCAGTCCGATAGGACCTGGAATCAACTTCCAGTGTCCCCTTGTTTGACCCTTGTTTTAAAGCAAACTGTTTAATTTTAATTGAAGTAATTCTGTTCTTATACGATATGTTTTATTTACTAAAAAAAACATACAGTTAGTGTTTTAGCAATTTTTGCAGTACTCTAGCAAGACATTTGGGTTCTGGCTCAGTAGAAGAGCAATCGGTTGCAGTTCGATAGGCCCTGGGTTCAACTCCCAGTGTCCTCTTTCTCGCCCCTTGTTTTAATGCAAACTGTTCAGTTTTCAGTGAAGTAATTTTGTTCCTATACCATATGCTTTATCTACTAATAAAAACAAACATTTAATGTTTTAGCACTTTTTGCAGTAATATCTTAAGAATTTGGGCATATAGCTCAGTAGAAGAGCAGTCGGCTGCAGTCCAATAGGCCCTGGGTTCAACTCCCAGTGTCCCCTGTTTAGCCAATTATTTTAATGCAAACTGTGCATTTTAAAATGAAGTAATGCTGTTCATCTACGATGTTTTATTTATTAAAAAAACATAAATTTTTTGTTTTAGCACTTTTTGCAGTACTTTAGCAAAAATTTGGGGATATAGCTCAGTGGTAGAGCAATCGGCTGCAGTCCAATAGGCCCTGAGGTCTACTCCCAGTGTCCCCTGTCATGCCCATTGCTTTAATGAAAACGGTGCATTTTTAAGTTAACTACCTTGTTCTTATACGATATGTTCTATTTATAAAAAAATGTATATGCTCTGTTTTAGCACTTGTTGGCAGTACACTGGCTAGTGGTTACGATTATCTTTCAGGTGTAGAGCAAAAGGTTGCAGTCCGATAGTCCCTTGATTCAACTCCCATGTCCCGATCTTACAAATTGTTTTAATGCAAACTGTGTATTTTTAAGTGAACAAATGCTGTTACTATGCAATATGTCTTATTTATGATAAAGTGAAAAGGAATGTGTTAGTGCACTATTTGGCAGTACAACAGTTAGTGGTTAGGGAAATAGCTCAGTGGTAGATCTATCGGCTGCAGTCCGATTGGCCCTGGGTTCAAACCCCTGTGTCCTTTGCTTGCCCATTGTTTTAATGCAAACTGTTCAATTTTAAGTGAAGTAACTCCGTTCCTATATATGTTTTATTTATTAAAAAATATGCATTTTTTGTTTCAGCACTTTTTGCAGTGCTCTAGCAAGAAGTTGGGGATATAGCTCAGTGGCAGAGCAATCGGCTGCAGTCCGATAGGCCCTGGGTTCAACTGCCAGTGTCCCATTTTTTGCACCTTGTTTTAATGCAAACTGTTCAATTTTAAATGAAGTAATCCTGTTCCTATACCGTATGTTAAATTTACTAAAAAAACATACAGTTAGTGTTTTAGCACTTTTTGCAGTACCCTAGCAAGAACCTGGGCATATAGCTCAGTAGATGAGTAATCAGCTGCAATCCGATAGGCCCTGGGTTCAACTGCCAGTGTCCCCTTTCTTGCCCCTTGTTTTAATGCAAACTGTTCAATTTTAAGTGAATTAATTATGTTCCTATACCGTATGTTAAATTTACTAAAAAAACATACAGTTAGTGTTTTAGCACTTTTTGCAGTACCCTAGCAAGAACCTGGGCATATAGCTCAGTAGATGAGTACTCAGCTGCAGTCCGATAGGCCCTGGGTTCAACTCCCCGTGTCCCCTTTCTTGCCCAATGTTTTAATGCGAACTGTGCATTTTTAACTGAAGTAATGCTGCTCCTCTAAGATATGTTTTACTTATTGAAAAAACATACATTTTGTGTTTTAGCACTTTTTGCAGTATACAAGCAAGAAGTACGAGATAAGCTCACTGGTAGAGCAATCGGCTGCAGTCCGATAGGCCCTGGGTTCAACTCCCAGTGTCCCCTTTCTTGCCCCTTGTTTTCATGCAAATTGTTCAATTTTAATTGAAGTAGTTTTGTTCCTATACCATATGTTTTATCTACTAATAAAAACATACAATTAATGTTTTAGTACTTTTTGCAGTAATCTCTCAAGAATTTGGGCATATAGCTCAGTAGAAGAGCAATCGGCTGCAGTCCAATATGCCCTGGGTTCAACTCCCAGTGTCCCCTTTTTTGCCCGTTATTTTAATGCAAACTGTGCATTCTCAAATGAAGTAATGTTGTTCCTGTACAATATGTTTTTTTCATTATAAAAAACATACATTTTTAGTTTTAGCACTTTTTGCAGTTAATTTGCAAGAAGTAGGGGATATACCTCAGTGGTAGAGCAATCGGCTGCAGTCCGATAGGCCCTGGAATCAACTCCCAGTGTCCCCTTTCTTGCCCCTTGTTTTAATGCAAATTGTTCAGTTTTCAGCGAAGTAATTTTGTTCCTATACCGTATGTTGAATCTACTAAAAAAACTTACAGTTAGTGTTTTAGCACTTCTTGCAGTACCCTAGCAAGAACTTGGGCATATAGCTCAGTAGAAGAGCAATCGGCTGCAGTCCGATAGGACCTGGAATCAACTTCCAGTGTCCCCTTGTTTGACCCTTGTTTTAAAGCAAACTGTTCAATTTTAATTGAAGTAATTCGGTTCCTATACGATATGTTTTATTTACTAAAAAAAACATACAGTTAGTGCTTTAGCAATTTTTGCAGTACTCTAGCAAGAAATTTGGGTTCTGGCTCAGTAGAAGAGCAATCGGTTGCAGTTCGATAGGCCCTGGGTTCAACTCCCAGTGTCCCCTTTCTCGCCCCTTGTTTTAATGCAAACTGTTTAATTTTCAGTGAAGTAATTTTGTTCCTATACCATATGTTTTATCTACTAATAAAAACAAACAGTTAATGTTTTAGCACTTTTTGCAGTAATATCTTAATAATTTGGGCATATAGCTCAGTAGAAGAGCAATCGGCTGCAGTCGGATAGGTCCTGGGTTCAACTCCCAGTGTCCCCTTTTTTGCCCATTATTTTCATGCAAACTGTGCGTTTTCAAATGAAGTAATGCTGTTCCTCTAAAATATGTTTTTTTCATTATAAAAAAACATACATTTTGTGTTTTAGCACTTTTTGCAGTTAGCTTGCGAGAAGTAGGGGATATAGCTCAGTGGTAGAGCAATCGGCTGCAGTCCGATAGTCCCTGGATTCAACTCCCATGTCCCGATCTTACAAATTGTTTTAATGCAAACTGTGTATTTTTAAGTGAACAAATGCTGTTCCTATGCAATATGTCTTATTTATGATAAAGTGAAAAAGAATGTGTTAGCGCACTTTTTGGCAGTACAACAGTTAGTGGTTGGGGAAATAGCTCAGTGGTAGATCTATCGGCTGCAGTCCGATTGGCCCTGGGTTCAAACCCCTGTGTCCTTTGCTTGCCCATTGTTTTAATGCAAACTGTTCAATTTTAAGTGAAGTAACTCCGTACCTATATATGTTTTATTTATTAAAAAATATGCATTTTGTGTTTCAGCACTTTTTGCAGTGCTCTAGCAAGAAGTTGGGGATATAGCTCAGTGGCAGAGCAATCGGCTGCAGTCCGATAGGCCCTGGGTTCAACTGCCAGTGTCCCATTTTTTGCACCTTGTTTTAATGCAAACTGTTCAATTTTAAATGAAGTAATCCTGTTCCTATACCGTATGTTAAATTTACTAAAAAAACATACAGTTAGTGTTTTAGCACTTTTTGCAGTACCCTAGCAAGAACCTGGGCATATAGCTCAGTAGATGAGTAATCAGCTGCAATCCGATAGGCCCTGGGTTCAACTCCCAGTGTCCCCTTTCTTGCCCCTTGTTTTAATGCAAACTGTTCAATTTTAAATGAAGTAATCCTGTTCCTATACCATTTGTTTTATCTATTAAAAAAAAACATACATAAAGTACACCAGCTAGTAGTTATGGACATTGCCCAGTGGTAGAGCAATCGGCTGCAATCTGATAACCCCTGGGTTCAACTCGGAGTGTCGCCAGTCTTGCCCATTGTTTTAATGCAAACTGTGGATATTTAGGAGAAGTAGTTCTGTTCCTATACGATGTGTTTTCTTTTTAAAAAAAACATACCTTTTGTGTTTTAGCACTTTTTGCAGTACTCTAGCAAAAAGTTGGGGATATAGCTCAGTGGTAGAGCAATCGGCTGCAGTCCAATAGGACCTGGGTTCTACTCCCAGTGTCCCTTTCTTGCCCCTTGTTTTAATGCAATTTGTTCAGTTTTCAGTGAAGTAATTTTGTTCCTATACCATATGTTTTATCTGGTACTAATAAAAACAAACAGTTAATGTTTTAGCACTTTTTGCAGTATTCTCTTAAGAATTTGGGCATATAGCTCAGTGGCAGAGCAATCGGCTGCTGTCCGATAGGCCCTGGGTTCAACTCCCAGTGTCCCCTTTCTTGTCCCTTGTTTTAATGCGAACTGTTCAATTTTAAGTGAAGTAATCCTGTTCCTATACCATTTTTTTATCTACTAAAAAAAACATACATAAAGTACACCAGCTAGTAGTTGGGGACATTGCTCAGTGGTAGAGCAATCGGCTGCTGTCCAATAGGCCCTGGGTTCAACTCGAAGTGTCGCCACTCTTGCCCATTGTTTTAATGCAAACTGTGGATATTTAGGAGAAGTAGTTCTGTTCCTATACGATGTGTTTTCTTTTTAAAAAAAACATACCTTTTGTGTTTTAGCACTTTTTGCAGTACCCTAGCAAAAAGTTGGGGATATAGCTCAGTGGTAGAGCAATCGGCTGCAGTCCAATAGGACCTGGGTTCTACTCCGAGTGTCCCTATCTTGTCCATTGTTTCACTGCAAACTTACCACTTTTGAGTGAAGTAATGCTGTTCCTATACGATGTGTTTTATTTATTTAAAAAAGCATACATTTTGTGTTTCAGCACTTTTTGCAGTTAGCTTGCAAGATGTAGGGGATATACCTCAGTGGTAGAGCAATTGGCTGCAGTCCGATAGGCCCTGGAATCAACTCCCAGTGTCCCCTTTCTTGCCCCTTGTTTTAATGCAAATTGTTCAGTTTTCAGTGAAGTAATTTTGTTCCTATACCGTATGTTGAATCTACTAAAAAAACTTATAGTTAGTGTTTTAGCACTTTTTGCAGTACCCTAGCAAGAACTTGGGCATATAGCTCAGTAGAAGAGCATTCGGCTGCAGTCCGATAGGACCTGGAATCAACTTCCAGTGTCCCCTTGTTTGACCCTTGTTTTAAAGCAAACTGTTTAATTTTAATTGAAGTAATTCTGTTCCTATACGATATGTTTTATTTACTAAAAAAAACATACAGTTAGTGTTTTAGCAATTTTTGCAGTACTCTAGCAAGACATTTGGGTTCTGGCTCAGTAGAAGAGCAATCGGTTGCAGTTCGATAGGCCCTGGGTTCAACTCCCAGTGTCCCCATTCTCGCCCCTTGTTTTAATGCAAACTGTTCAGTTTTCAGTGAAGTAATTTTGTTCCTATACCATATGCTTTATCTACTAATAAAAACAAACAGTTAATGTTTTAGCACTTTTTGCAGTAATATCTTAAGATTTTGGGCATATAGCTCAGTAGAAGAGCAGTCGGCTGCAGTCCAAAAGGCCCTGGGTTCAACTCCCAGTGTCCCCTGTTTAGCCAATTATTTTAATGCAAACTGTGCATTTTAAAATGAAGTAATGCTGTTCATCTACGATGTTTTATATATTAAAAAAACATAAATTTTTTGTTTTAGCACTTTTTGCAGTACTTTAGCAAAAATTTGGGGATATAGCTCAGTGGTAGAGCAATCGGCTGCAGTCCAATAGGCCCTGAGGTCTACTCCCAGTGTCCCCTGTCATGCCCATTGCTTTAATGAAAACTGTGCATTTTTAAGTTAACTACCTTGTTCTTATACGATATGTTCTATTTATAAAAAAATGTATATGCTCTGTTTTAGCACTTGTTGGCAGTACACTGGCTAGTGGTTACGATTATCTTTCAGGTGTAGAGCAAAAGGTTGCAGTCCGATAGTCCCTGGATTCAACTCCCATGTCCCGATCTTACAAATTGTTTTAATGCAAACTGTGTATTTTTAAGTGAACAAATGCTGTTCCTATGCAATATGTCTTATTTATGATAAAGTGAAAAGGAATGTGTTAGCGCACTTTTTGGCAGTACAACAGTTAGTGGTTAGGGAAATAGCTCAGTGGTAGATCTATCGGCTGCAGTCCGATTGGCCCTGGGTTCAAACCCCTGTGTCCTTTGCTTGCCCATTGTTTTAATGCAAACTGTTCAATTTTAAGTGAAGTAACTCCGTTCCTATATATGTTTTATTTATTAAAAAATATGCATTTTTTGTTTCAGCACTTTTTGCAGTGCTCTAGCAAGAAGTTGGGGATATATCTCAGTGGCAGAGCAATCGGCTGCAGTCCGATAGGCCCTGGGTTCAACTGCCAGTGTCCCATTTTTTGCACCTTGTTTTAATGCAAACTGTTCAATTTTAAATGAAGTAATCCTGTTCCTATACCGTATGTTAAATTTACTAAAAAAACATACAGTTAGTGTTTTAGCACTTTTTGCAGTACCCTAGCAAGAACCTGGGCATATAGCTCAGTAGATGAGTAATCAGCTGCAATCCGATAGGCCCTGGGTTCAACTGCCAGTGTCCCCTTTCTTGCCCCTTGTTTTAATGCAAACTGTTCAATTTTAAGTGAATTAATTTTGTTCCTATACCGTATGTTAAATTTACTAAAAAAACATACAGTTAGTGTTTTAGCACTTTTTGCAGTACCCTAGCAAGAACCTGGGCATATAGCTCAGTAGATGAGTACTCAGCTGCAGTCCGATAGGCCCTGGGTTCAACTCCCCGTGTCCCCTTTCTTGCCCAATGTTTTAATGCGAACTGTGCATTTTTAACTGAAGTAATGCTGCTCCTCTAAGATATGTTTTACTTATTGAAAAAACATACATTTTGTGTTTTAGCACTTTTTGCAGTATACAAGCAAGAAGTACGAGATAAGCTCACTGGTAGAGCAATCGGCTGCAGTCCGATAGGCCCTGGGTTCAACTCCCAGTGTCCCCTTTCTTGCCCCTTGGTTTAATGCAAACTGTTCAATTTTAAGTGAATTAATTTTGTTCCTATACCGTATGTTAAATTTACTAAAAAAACATACAGTTAGTGTTTTAGCACTTTTTGCAGTACCCTAGCAGGGACTTGGGCATATAGTTCAGTAGAAGAGCAATCGGCTGCAGTCCGATAGGCCCTGGGTTCAACTCCCAGTGTCCCCTTTTTTGCCTCTTGTTTTAATGCAAACTGTCCAATTTTAAGTGAATTAATTTTGTTCCTATACCATATGTTTTATCTACTAATAAAAACATACAATTAATGTTTTAGCACTTTTTGCAGTAATCTCTCAAGAATTTGGGCATATAGCTCAGTAGAAGAGCAATCGGCTGCAGTCCAATAGGCCCTGGGTTCAACTCCCAGTGTCCCCTTTTTTGCCCGTTATTTTAATGCAAACTGTGCATTCTCAAATGAAGTAATGTTGTTCCTGTACAATATGTTCTTTTCATTATAAAAAACATACATTTTGAGTTTTAGCACTTTTTGCAGTTAATTTGCAAGAAGTAGGAAATATACCTCAGTGGTAGAGCAATCGGCTGCAGTCCGATAGGCCCTGGAATCAACTCCCAGTGTCCCCTTTCTTGCCCCTTGTTTTAATGCAAATTGTTCAGTTTTCAGTGAAGTAATTTTGTTCCTATACCGTATGTTGAATCTACTCAAAAAACTTACAGTTAGTGTTTTAGCACTTTTTGCAGTACCCTAGCAAGAACTTGGGCATATAGCTCAGTAGAAGAGCAATCGGCTGCAGTCCGATAGGACCTGGAATCAACTTCCAGTGTCCCCTTGTTTGACCCTTGTTTTAAAGCAAACTGTTCAATTTTAATTGAAGTAATTCGGTTCCTATACGATATGTTTTATTTACTAAAAAAAACATACAGTTAGTGCTTTAGCAATTTTTGCAGTACTCTAGCAAGAAGTTTGGGTTCTGGCTCAGTAGAAGAGCAATTGGTTGCAGTTCGATAGGCACTGGGTTCAACTCCCAGTGTCCCCTTTCTCGCCCCTTGTTTTAATGCAAACTGTTCAATTTTCAGTGAAGTAATTTTGTTCCTATACCATATGTTTTATCTACTAATAAAAACAAACAGTTAATGTTTTAGCACTTTTTGCAGTAATATCTTAATAATTTGGGCATATAGCTCAGTAGAAGAGCAATCAGCTGCAGTCCAATAGGCCCTGGGTTCAACTCCCAGTGTCCCCTTTTTTGCCTCTTGTTTTAATGCAAACTGTCCAATTTTAAGTGAATTAATTTTGTTCCTATACCGTATAATTAATCTACTAAAAAAACATACAGTTAGTGTTTTAGCACTTTTTGAAGTACCCTAGCAGGGACTTGGGCATATAGTTCTGTAGAAGAGCAATCGGCTGCAGTCCGATAGGCCCTGGGTTCAAACCCCTGTGTCCTTTGCTTGCCCATTGTTTTCATGCAAATTGTTCAATTTTAATTGAAGTAGTTTTGTTCCTATACCATATGTTTTATCTACTAATAAAAACATACAATTAATGTTTTAGCACTTTTTGCAGTAATCTCTCAAGAATTTGGGCATATAGCTCAGTAGAAGAGCAATCGGCTGCAGTCCAATAGGCCCTGGGTTCAACTGCCAGTGTCCCATTTTTTGCAACTTGTTTTAATGCAAACTGTTCAATTTTACATGAAGTAATCCTGTTCCTATACCGTATGTTAAATTTACTAAAAAAACATACAGTTAGTGTTTTAGCACTTTTTGCAGTACCCTAGCAAGAACCTGGGCATATAGCTCAGTAGATGAGTAATCAGCTGCAATCCGATAGGCCCTGGGTTCAACTGCCAGTGTCCCCTTTCTTACCCCTTGTTTTAATGCAAACTGTTCAATTTTAAGTGAATTAATTTTGTTCCTATACCGTATGTTAAATTTACTAAAAAAACTTATAGTTAGTGTTTTAGCACTTTTTGCAGTACCCTAGCAAGAACTTGGGCATATAGCTGAGTAGAAGAGCAATCGGCTGCAGTCCGATAGGACCTGGAATCAACTTCCAGTGTCCCCTTGTTTGACCCTTGTTTTAAAGCAAACTGTTTAATTTTAATTGAAGTAATTCTGTTCCTATACGATATGTTTTATTTACTAAAAAAAACATACAGTTAGTGTTTTAGCAATTTTTGCAGTACTCTAGCAAGACATTTGGGTTCTGGCTCAGTAGAAGAGCAATCGGTTGCAGTTCGATAGGCCCTGGGTTCAACTCCCAGTGTCCCCTTTCTCGCCCCTTGTTTTAATGCAAACTGTTCAGTTTTCAGTGAAGTAATTTTGTTCCTATACCATATGCTTTATCTACTAATAAAAACAAACAGTTAAAGTTTTAGCACTTTTTGCAGTAATATCTTAAGAATTTGGGCATATAGCTCAGTAGAAGAGCAGTCGGCTGCAGTCCAAAAGGCCCTGGGTTCAACTCCCAGTGTCCCCTGTTTAGCCAATTATTTTAATGCAAACTGTGCATTTTAAAATGAAGTAATGCTGTTCATCTACGATGTTTTATTTATTAAAAAAACATAAATTTTTTGTTTTAGCACTTTTTGCAGTACTTTAGCAAAAATTTGGGGATATAGCTCAGTGGTAGAGCAATCGGCTGCAGTCCAATAGGCCCAGAGGTCTACTCCCAGTGTCCCCTGTCATGCCCATTGCTTTAATGAAAACTTTGCATTTTTAAGTTAACTACCTTGTTCTTATACGATATGTTCTATTTATAAAAAAATGTATATGCTCTGTTTTAGCACTTGTTGGCAGTACACTGGCTAGTGGTTACGATTATCTTTCAGGTGTAGAGCAAAAGGTTGCAGTCCGATAGTCCCTGGATTCAACTCCCATGTCCCGATCTTACAAATTGTTTTAATGCAAACTGTGGATTTTTAAGTGAACAAATGCTGTTCCTATGCAATATGTCTTATTTATGATAAAGTGAAAAGGAATGTGTTAGCGCACTTTTTGGCAGTACAACAGTTAGTGGTTAGGGAAATAGCTCAGTGGTAGATCTATCGGCTGCAGTCCGATTGGCCCTGGGTTCAAACCCCTGTGTCCTTTGCTTGCCCATTGTTTTAATGCAAACTGTTCAATTTTAAGTGAAGTAACTCCGTTCCTATATATGTTTTATTTATTAAAAAATATGCATTTTTTGTTTCAGCACTTTTTGCAGTGCTCTAGCAAGAAGTTGGGGATATATCTCAGTGGCAGAGTAATCGGCTGCAGTCCGATAGGCCCTGGGTTCAACTGCCAGTGTCCCATTTTTTGCACCTTGTTTTAATGCAAACTGTTCAATTTTAAATGAAGTAATCCTGTTCCTATACCGTATGTTAAATTTACTAAAAAAACATACAGTTAGTGTTTTAGCACTTTTTGCAGTACCCTAGCAAGAACCTAGGCATATAGCTCAGTAGATGAGTAATCAGCTGCAATCCGATAGGCCCTGGGTTCAACTGCCAGTGTCCCCTTTCTTGCCCCTTGTTTTAATGCAAACTGTTCAATTTTAAGTGAATTAATTTTGTTCCTATACCGTATGTTAAATTTACTAAAAAAACATACAGTTAGTGTTTTAGCACTTTTTGCAGTACCCTAGCAAGAACCTGGGCATATAGCTCAGTAGATGAGTACTCAGCTGCAGTCCGATAGGCCCTGGGTTCAACTCCCCGTGTCCCCTTTCTTGCCCAATGTTTTAATGCGAACTGTGCATTTTTAACTGAAGTAATGCTGCTCCTCTAAGATATGTTTTACTTATTGAAAAAACATACATTTTGTGTTTTAGCACTTTTTGCAGTATACAAGCAAGAAGTACGAGATAAGCTCACTGGTAGAGCAATCGGCTGCAGTCCGATAGGCCCTGGGTTCAACTCCCAGTGTCCCCTTTCTTGCCCCTTGGTTTAATGCAAACTGTTCAATTTTAAGTGAATTAATTTTGTTCCTATACCGTATGTTAAATTTACTAAAAAAACATACAGTTAGTGTTTTAGCACTTTTTGCAGTACCCTAGCAGGGACTTGGGCATATAGTTCAGTAGAAGAGCAATCGGCTGCAGTCCGATAGGCCCTGGGTTCAACTCCCAGTGTCCCCTTTTTTGCCTCTTGTTTTAATGCAAACTGTCCAATTTTAAGTGAATTAATTTTGTTCCTATACCGTATAATTAATCTACTAATAAAACATACAGTTAGTGTTTTAGCACTTTTTGAAGTACCCTAGCAGGGACTTGGGCATATAGTTCTGTAGAAGAGCAATCGGCTGCAGTCCGATAGGCCCTGGGTTCAAACCCCTGTGTCCTTTGCTTGCCCATTGTTTTAATGCAAACTGTTCAATTTTAAGTGAAGTAACTCCGTTCCTATATATGTTTTATTTATTAAAAAATATGCATTTTTTGTTTCAGCACTTTTTGCAGTGCTCTAGCAAGAAGTTGGGGATATAGCTCAGTGGCAGAGCAATCGGCTGCAGTCCGATAGGCCATGGGTTCAACTCCCAGTGTCCCCTTTCTTGCCCCTTGTTTTAATGCAAATTGTTCAATTTTAATTGAAGTAGTTTTGTTCCTATACCATATGTTTTATCTACTAATAAAAACATACAATTAATGTTT
Organism: Watersipora subatra; assembly: GCF_963576615.1. NCBI lineage: Eukaryota > Metazoa > Bryozoa > Gymnolaemata > Cheilostomatida > Watersiporidae > Watersipora > Watersipora subatra. The sequence continues at coordinate 12,136,482 of NC_088717.1, forward strand.
TAGCACTTTTTGCAGTAATCTCTCAAGAATTTGGGCATATAGCTCAGTAGAAGAGCAATCGGCTGCAGTCCAATAGGCCCTGGGTTCAACTCCCAGTGTCCCCTTTTTTGCCCGTTATTTTAATGCAAACTGTGCATTCTCAAATGAAGTAATGTTGTTCCTGTACAATATGTTTTTTTCATTATAAAAAACATACATTTTGAGTTTTAGCACTTTTTGCAGTTAATTTGCAAGAAGTAGGGGATATACCTCAGTGGTAGAGCAATCGGCTGCAGTCCGATAGGCCCTGGAATCAACTCCCAGTGTCCCCTTTCTTGCCCCTTGTTTTAATGCAAATTGTTCAGTTTTCAGTGAAGTAATTTTGTTCCTATACCGTATGTTGAATCTACTAAAAAAACTTACAGTTAGTGTTTTAGCACTTTTTGCAGTACCCTAGCAAGAACTTGGGCATATAGCTCAGTAGAAGAGCAATCGGCTGCAGTCCGATAGGACCTGGAATCAACTTCCAGTGTCCCCTTGTTGGACCCTTGTTTTAAAGCAAACTGTTCAATTTTAATTGAAGTAATTCTGTTCCTATACGATATGTTTTATTTACTAAAAAAAACATACAGTTAGTGCTTTAGCAATTTTTGCAGTATTCTAGCAAGAAATTTGGGTTCTGGCTCAGTAGAAGAGCAATCGGTTGCAGTTCGATAGGCCCTGGGTTCAACTCCCAGTGTCCCCTTTCTCGCCCTTTGTTTTAATGCAAACTGTTCAATTTTCAGTGAAGTAATTTTGTTCCTATACCATATGTTTTATCTACTAATAAAAACAAACAGTTAATGTTTTAGCACTTTTTGCAGTAATATCTTAATAATTTGGGCATATAGCTCAGTAGAAGAGCAATCGGCTGCAGTCGGATAGGCCCTGGGTTCAACTCCCAGTGTCCCCTTTTTTGCCCATTATTTTCATGCAAACTGTGCGTTTTCAAATGAAGTAATGCTGTTCCTCTAAAATATGTTTTTTTCATTATAAAAAAACATACATTTTGTGTTTTAGCACTTTTTGCAGTTAGCTTGCGAGAAGTAGGGGATATAGCTCAGTGGTAGAGCAATCGGCTGCAGTCCGATAGTCCCTGGATTCAACTCCCATGTCCCGATCTTACAAATTGTTTTAATGCAAACTGTGTATTTTTAAGTGAACAAATGCTGTTCCTATGCAATATGTCTTGTTTATGATAAAGTGAAAAAGAATGTGTTAGCACACTTTTTGGCAGTACAACAGCTAGTGGTTGGGGAAATAGCTCAGTGGTAGAACTATCGGCTGCAGTCCGATTGGCTTTGGATTCAAACCCCTGTGTCCTTTGCTTGCCCATTGTTTTAATGCAAACTGTTCATTTTTAAGTGAAGTAACTCCGTTCCTATATGATATGTTTTATTTATTAAAAAATATGCATTTTGTGTTTTAGCACTTTTTGCAGTGCTCTAGCAAGAAGTTGGGGATATAGCTCAGTGGCAGAGCAATCGGCTGCAGTCCGATAGGCCCTGGGTTGAACTGCCAGTGTCCCCTTTCTTGCACCTTGTTTTAATGCAAACTGTTCATTTTTAAGTGAAGTAATCCTGTTCCTTTACCATTTATTTTATCTACTAAAAAAAACATACATAAAGTACACCAGCTAGTAGTTGGGGACATTGCTCAGTGGTAGAGCAGTCGACTGCAATCTGATAACCCCTGGGTTCAGCTCGAAGTGTCACCAGTCTTGCCCATTGTTTTAATGCAAACTGTGGATATTTATGAGAAGTAAGTCTGTTCCTATACGATGCGTTTTCTTTTTAAAAAAAACATACTTTTGGTGTTTTAGCACTTTTTGAAGTACCCTAGCAAAAAGTTGGGGATATAGCTCAGTGGTAGAGCAATCGGCTGCAGTCCAATAGGCCCTGGGTTCTACTCCGAGTGTCCCTATCATGTCCATTGTTTCACTGCAAACTTGACACTTTTGAGTGAAGTAATGCTGTTCCTATACGATGTGTTTTATTTATTTACAAAAGCATACACTTTGTGTTTCAGCACTTTTTGCAGTACTCTAGCAAGAAGTAGGAGACATAGCTCAGTGGTCGAACAATCGGCTGCAGTCCGATAGGCCCAGGGTTCGAATCTGGTGTTCCATTGTTTGCTCATTTTTTCAGTGGAAACTGTGCATTTTCACGTGAAGTAATGCTGTTCCTTCACAAAATGGTTTATTTACAAAAAAACACTCATGTTTGGTTTTAGGACATGTTGGCAGTGCAACAAAGTGGATAGGGATATAGCTAAGTGATAGCGTAATTGGCAGCAGTCCGACAGGTGCTTATTGTTTTAGTGCGATTTGTGGATTTTAACGTGAAGTAATGCAGTTCCTATACGATATGTCTTAATTATTAAAAAAAACATACATTATGTGTTTTAGCACATTTTGCAGTACACTAGCATGAAGTTGGGCATATAACTTAGTGGTAGAGCAATTGGCTGCATACCGATAGGATCTGGGTTCAACTGCCAGTGTCCCCTTTCTTGCCCCTTGTTTTAATGCAAACTGTTCATTTTTAAGTGAAGTAATGCTGTTCCTTCGCAAACTCTTTTATTTACAAAAACGCACACATGTTCGGTTTTAGGACATTTTGGCCGAACCAAAAAGTGGATGAGGATTCAGCTCAGTGGTGGAGAAATCGGCCGCATTTTGAGAGGCCTTGGGTATGACTCCCAGTGTCCCCTTTTTTGCCCATTATTTTAATGCAAACTGTGCATTTTCAAATGAAGTAATGCTGTTCCTCTACAATATGTTTTTTTCATTATTAAAAAACATACATTTTGTGTTTTAGCACTTTTTGCAGTTAGCTTGCAAGAAGTAGGGGATATAGCTCAGTGGTAGAGCAATCGGCTGCAGTCCGATAGTCCCTGGATTCAACTCCCATGTCCCGATCTTACAAATTGTTTTAATGCAAACTGTGTATTTTTAAGTGAACAAATGCTGTTCCTATGCAATATGTCTTGTTTATGATAAAGTGAAAAAGAATGTGTTAGCACACTTTTTGGCAGTACAACAGCTAGTGGTTGGGGAAATAGCTCAGTGGTAGAACTAGCGGCTGCAGTCCGATTGGCCTTGGATTCAAACCCCTGTGTCCTTTGCTTGCCCATTGTTTTAATGCAAACTGTTCATTTTTAAGTGAAGTAACTCCGTTCCTATATGATATGTTTTATTTATTAAAAAATATGCATTTTGTGTTTTAGCACTTTTTGCAGTGCTCTAGCAAGAAGTTGGGGATATAGCTCAGTGGCAGAGCAATCGGCTGCAGTCCGATAGGCCCTGGGTTGAACTGCCAGTGTCCCCTTTCTTGCACCTTGTTTTAATGAAAACTGTTCATTTTTAAGTGAAGTAATCCTGTTCCTTTACCATTTATTTTATCTACTAAAAAAAACATACATAAAGTACACCAGCTAGTAGTTGGGGACATTGCTCAGTGGTAGAGCAGTCGACTGCAATCTGATAACCCCTGGGTTCAGCTCGAAGTGTCACCAGTCTTGCCCATTGTTTTAATGCAAACTGTGGATATTTATGAGAAGTAAGTCTGTTCCTATACGATGCGTTTTCTTTTTAAAAAAAACATACTTTTGGTGTTTTAGCACTTTTTGAAGTACCCTAGCAAAAAGTTGGGGATATAGCTCAGTGGTAGAGCAATCGGCTGCAGTCCAATAGGCCCTGGGTTCTACTCCGAGTGTCCCTATCATGTCCATTGTTTCACTGCAAACTTGACACTTTTGAGTGAAGTAATGCTGTTCCTATACGATGTGTTTTATTTATTTACAAAAGCATACACTTTGTGTTTCAGCACTTTTTGCAGTACTCTAGCAAAAAGTAGGAGACATAGCTCAGTGGTCGAACAATCGGCTGCAGTCCGATAGGCCCAGGGTTCGAATCTGGTGTTCCATTGTTTGCTCATTTTTTCAGTGGAAACTGTGCATTTTCACGTGAAGTAATGCTGTTCCTTCACAAAATGGTTTATTTACAAAAAAACACTCATGTTTGGTTTTAGGACATGTTGGCAGTGCAACAAAGTGGATAGGGACATAGCTAAGTGATAGCGTAATTGGCAGCAGTCCGACAGGTGCTTATTGTTTTAGTGCGATTTGTGGATTTTAACGTGAAGTAATGCAGTTCCTATACGATATGTCTTAATTATTAAAAAAAACATACATTATGTGTTTTAGCACATTTTGCAGTACACTAGCATGAAGTTGGGCATATAACTTAGTGGTAGAGCAATTGGCTGCATACCGATAGGATCTGGGTTCAACTGCCAGTGTCCCCTTTCTTGCCCCTTGTTTTAATGCAAACTGTTCATTTTTAAGTGAAGTAATGCTGTTCCTTCGCAAACTCTTTTATTTACAAAAACGCACACATGTTCGGTTTTAGGACATTTTGGCCGAACCAAAAAGTGGATGAGGATTCAGCTCAGTGGTGGAGAAATCGGCCGCATTTTGAGAGGCCTTGGGTATGACTCCCAGTGTCCCCTTTTTTGCCCATTATTTTAATGCAAACTGTGCATTTTCAAATGAAGTAATGCTGTTCCTCTACAATATGTTTTTTTCATTATTAAAAAACATACATTTTGTGTTTTAGCACTTTTTGCAGTTAGCTTGCAAGAAGTAGGGGATATAGCTCAGTGGTAGAGCAATCGGCTGCAGTCCGATAGTCCCTGGATTCAACTCCCATGTCCCGATCTTACAAATTGTTTTAATGCAAACTGTGTATTTTTAAGTGAACAAATGCTGTTCCTATGCAATATGTCTTGTTTATGATAAAGTGAAAAAGAATGTGTTAGCACACTTTTTGGCAGTACAACAGCTAGTGGTTGGGGAAATAGCTCAGTGGTAGAACTAGCGGCTGCAGTCCGATTGGCCTTGGATTCAAACCCCTGTGTCCTTTGCTTGCCCATTGTTTTAATGCAAACTGTTCATTTTTAAGTGAAGTAACTCCGTTCCTATATGATATGTTTTATTTATTAAAAAATATGCATTTTGTGTTTTAGCACTTTTTGCAGTGCTCTAGCAAGAAGTTGGGGATATAGCTCAGTGGCAGAGCAATCGGCTGCAGTCCGATAGGCCCTGGGTTGAACTGCCAGTGTCCCCTTTCTTGCACCTTGTTTTAATGAAAACTGTTCATTTTTAAGTGAAGTAATCCTGTTCCTTTACCATTTATTTTATCTACTAAAAAAAACATACATAAAGTACACCAGCTAGTAGTTGGGGACATTGCTCAGTGGTAGAGCAGTCGACTGCAATCTGATAACCCCTGGGTTCAGCTCGAAGTGTCACCAGTCTTGCCCATTGTTTTAATGCAAACTGTGGATATTTATGAGAAGTAAGTCTGTTCCTATACGATGCGTTTTCTTTTTAAAAAAAACATACTTTTGGTGTTTTAGCACTTTTTGAAGTACCCTAGCAAAAAGTTGGGGATATAGCTCAGTGGTAGAGCAATCGGCTGCAGTCCAATAGGCCCTGGGTTCTACTCCGAGTGTCCCTATCATGTCCATTGTTTCACTGCAAACTTGACACTTTTGAGTGAAGTAATGCTGTTCCTATACGATGTGTTTTATTTATTTACAAAAGCATACACTTTGTGTTTCAGCACTTTTTGCAGTACTCTAGCAAGAAGTAGGAGACATAGCTCAGTGGTCGAACAATCGGCTGCAGTCCGATAGGCCCAGGGTTCGAATCTGGTGTTCCATTGTTTGCTCATTTTTTCAGTGGAAACTGTGCATTTTCACGTGAAGTAATGCTGTTCCTTCACAAAATGGTTTATTTACAAAAAAACACTCATGTTTGGTTTTAGGACATGTTGGCAGTGCAACAAAGTGGATAGGGATATAGCTAAGTGATAGCGTAATTGGCAGCAGTCCGACAGGTGCTTATTGTTTTAGTGCGATTTGTGGATTTTAACGTGAAGTAATGCAGTTCCTATACGATATGTCTTAATTATTAAAAAAAACATACATTATGTGTTTTAGCACATTTTGCAGTACACTAGCATGAAGTTGGGCATATAACTTAGTGGTAGAGCAATTGGCTGCATACCGATAGGATCTGGGTTCAACTGCCAGTGTCCCCTTTCTTGCCCCTTGTTTTAATGCAAACTGTTCATTTTTAAGTGAAGTAATGCTGTTCCTTCGCAAACTCTTTTATTTACAAAAACGCACACATGTTCGGTTTTAGGACATTTTGGCCGAACCAAAAAGTGGATGAGGATTCAGCTCAGTGGTGGAGAAATCGGCCGCATTTTGAGAGGCCTTGGGTATGACTCCCAGTGTCCCCTTTTTTGCCCATTATTTTAATGCAAACTGTGCATTTTCAAATGAAGTAATGCTGTTCCTCTACAATATGTTTTTTTCATTATTAAAAAACATACATTTTGTGTTTTAGCACTTTTTGCAGTTAGCTTGCAAGAAGTAGGGGATATACCTCAGTGGTAGAGCAATCGGCTGCAGTCCGATAGGCCCTGGGTTCAACTCCCAGTGTCCCCTCTTTTGCCCCTTGTTTTAATGCAGACTGTTCAATTTTAAGTGAATTAATTTTGTTCCAATACCGTATGTTTTATCTACTGAAAAAAACATACAGTTAGTGTTTTAGCATTTTTTGCAGTACCCTAGCAAGAACTTGGGCATATAGCTCAGTAGAAGAGCAATCGGCTGCAGTCCGATAGGCCATGGGTTCAACTCCCAGTGTCCCCTTTTTTGCCCCTTGTTTTAATGCAAACTGTTCAATTTTAGGTGATGTAATTCTGTTCCTATACGATATGTTTTATTTAGTAAAAAAACATACAGTTAGTGTTTTAGCAATTTTTGCAGTACTCTAGCAAGAATTTTGGGTTATGGCTTAGTAGAAGAGCAATCGGTTGCAGTTCGATAGGCCCTGGGTTCAACTCCCAGTGTCCTCTTTCTTACCCCTTGTTTTAATGCAAACTGTTCAATTTTCAGTGAAATAATTTTGTTCCTATACCGTATGTTTTATCTACTAATAAAAACATACAGTCAATGTTTTAGCACTTTTTGCAGTAGTCTCTCAAGAATTTGGGCATATAGCTTAGTAGAAGAGCAATCGGCTGCAGTCTAATAGGCCCTGGGTTCAACTCCCAGTGTCCCCTTTTTTGCCCATTATTTCAATGCAAACTTTGCATTTTAAAATGAAGTAATGCTGTTCATCTACGATGTTTTATTTATTAAAAAAATCATAAATTATTTGTTTTAGGACTTTTTGCAGTACTCTAGCAAAAATTTGCGGATATAGCTCAGTGGTAGAGCAATCGGCTGCAGTCCAATAGGCCTTGAGGTCTACTCCCAGTGTCCCCTGTCATGCCCATTGCTTTAATGAAAACTGTGCATTTTTAAGTTAACTACCTTGTTCTTATACGATATGTTCTATTTATAAAAAAATGTATATGCTCTGTTTTAGCACTTGTTGGCAGTACACTGGCTAGTGGTTATGATTATCTTTCAGGTGTAGAGCAAAAGGTTGCAGTCCGATAGTCCCTGGATTCAACTCCCATGTCCCGATCTTACAAATTGTTTTAATGCAAACTGTGTATTTTTAAGTGAACAAATGCTGTTCCTATGCAATATGTCTTATTTATGATAAAGTGAAAAGGAATGTGTTAGCGCACTTTTTGGCAGTACAACAGTTAGTTGTTAGGGAAATAGCTCAGTGGTAGATCTATCGGCTGCAGTCCGATTGGCCTTGGATTCAAACCCCTGTGTCTTTTGCTTGCCCATTGTTTTAATGCAAACTGTTCAATTTTAAGTGAAGTAACTCCGTTCCTATATATGTTTTATTTGTTAAAAAATATGCATTTTTTGTTTCAGCACTTTTTGCAGTGCTCTAGCAAAACGTTGGGGATATAGCTCAGTGGCAGAGCAATCGGCTGCAGTCCGATAGGCCCTGGGTTCAACTCCCAGTGTCCCCTTTCTTTCCCCTTGTTTTAATGCAAACTGTTCAATTTTAAATGAAGTAATCCTGTTCCTATACCATTTGTTTTATCTATTAAAAAAAAACATACATAAAGTACACCAGCTAGTAGTTGGGGACATTGCTCAGTGGTAGAGCAATCGACTCCAATCTGATAACCCCTGGGTTCAACTCGAAGTGTCGCCAGTCTTGCCCATTGTTTTAATGCAAACTGTGGATATTTAGGAGAAGTAGTTCTGTTCCTATACGATGTGTTTTCTTTTTAAAAAAAACATACCTTTTGCGTTTTAGCACTTTTTGCAGTACCCTAGCAAATAGTTGGGGAAATAGCTCAGTGGTAGAACTATCGGCTGCAATCCGATTGGCCCTGGGTTCAAACCCCTGTGTCCATTGCTTGCCCATTGTTTTAATGAAAACTGTTCATTTTTAAGGGAAGTAAACCGTTCCTATATGATATGTTTTATTTATTAAAAAATATGCATTTTGTGTTTCAGCACTTTTTGCAGTACCCTAGCAAAAAGTTGGGGATATATCTCAGTGGTAGAGCAATCGGCTGCAGTCCGATAGGCCCTGGGTTCAACTCCCAGTGTTCCCTTTCTTGCCCCTTGTTTTAATGCAAACTGTTCAATTTTAAATGAAGTAATTCTGTTCCTATACGATATGTTTTATTTACTAAAAAAAAACATACAGTTAGTGTTTTAGCAATTTTTGCAGTACTCTAGCAAGAAATTTGGGTTATGGCTCAGTAGAAAAGCAATCGGCTGCAGTCCGATAGGCCCTGGGTTCAACTCCCAGTGTCCCCTTTCTTGCCCCTTGTTTTAATGCAAACTGTTCAATTTTAAGTGAAATAATTTTGTTCATATACCGTATGTTAAATTTACTAAAAAAACATACAGTTAGTGTTTTAGCACTTTTTGCAGTACCCTAGCAAGAACCTGGGCATATAGCTCAGTAGATGAGTAATCAGCTGCAGTCCGATAGGCCATGGGTTCAACTCCCAGTGTCCCCTTTCTTGCCCCTTGTTTTAATGCAAACTGTTCAATTTTAAGTGAAATAATTTTGTTCATATACCGTATGTTAAATTTACTAAAAAAACATACAGTTAGTGTTTTAGCACTTTTTGCAGTACCCTAGCAAGAACCTGGGCATATAGCTCAGTAGATGAGTAATCAGCTGCAGTCCGATAGGCCATGGGTTCAACTGCCAGTGTCCCCTTTCTTGCCCCTTGTTTTAATGCAAACTGTTCAATTTTAAGTGAATTAACTTTGTTCCTATACCGTATGTTAAATTTACTAAAAAAACATACAGTTAGTGTTTTAGCACTTTTTGCAGTACCCTAGCAAGAACCTGGGCATATAGCTCAGTAGATGAGTAATCAGCTGCAGTCCGATAGGCCATGGGTTCAACTGCCAGTGTCCCCTTTCTTGCCCCTTGTTTTAATGCAAACTGTTCAATTTTAAGTGAATTAACTTTGTTCCTATACCGTATGTTAAATTTACTAAAAAAACATACAGTTAGTGTTTTAGCACTTTTTGCAGTACCCTAGCAAGAACCTGGGCATATAGCTCAGTAGATGAGTAATCAGCTGCAGTCCGATAGGCCATGGGTTCAACTGCCAGTGTCCCCTTTCTTGCCCCTTGTTTTAATGCAAACTGTTCAATTTTAAGTGAATTAATTTTGTTCCTATACCGTATGTTAAATTTACTAAAAAAACATACAGTTAGTATTTTAGCACTTTTTGCAGTACCCTAGCAAGAACCTGGGCATATAGCTCAGTAGATGAGTAATCAGCTGCAGTCCGATAGGCCCTGGGTTCAACTGCCAGTGTCCCCTTTCTTGCCCCTTGTTTTAATGCAAACTGTTCAATTTAAAGTGAATTAATTTTGTTCCTATACCGTATGTTAAATTTACTAAAAAAACATACAGTTAGTGTTTTAGCACTTTTTGCAGTACCCTAGCAAGAACCTGGGCATATAGCTCAGTAGATGAGTACTCAGCTGCAGACCGATAGGCCCTGGGTTCAACTCCCCGTGTCCTCTTTCTTGCCCAATGTTTTAATGCGAACTGTGCATTTTTAACTGAAGTAATGCTGCTCCTCTAAAATATGTTTTACTTATTGAAAAAACATACATTTGGTGTTTTAGCACTTTTTGCAGTATACAAGCAAGAAGTACGAGATAAGCTCACTGGTAGAGCAATCGGCTGCAGTCCGATAGGCCCTGGGTTCAACTCCCAGTGTCCCCTTTCTTGCCCCTTGGTTTAATGCAAACTGTTCAATTTTAAGTGAATTAATTTTGTTCCTATACCGTATGTTAAATTTACTAAAAAAACATACAGTTAGTGTTTTAGCACTTTTGTCAGTACCTTAGCAGGGACTTGGGCATATAGTTCAGTAGAAGAGCAATCGGCTGCAGTCCGATAGGCCCTGGGTTCAACTCCCAGTGTCCCCTTTTTTGCCCCTTGTTTTAATGCAAACTGTTCAATTTTGAATGAATTAATTTTGTTCCTATACCGTATGTTTAATCTACTAAAAAAACATACAGTTAGTGTTTTAGCACTTTTTGAAGTACCCGAGCAGGGACTTGGGCATATAGTTCAGTAGAAGAGCAATCGGCTGCAGTCCGATAGGCCCTGGGTTCAACTCCCAGTGTCCCCTTTCTTGCCCCTTGTTTTAATGCAAATTGTTCAAATTTTAGTGAAGTAATTTTGTTCCTATACCATATGTTTTATCTACTAATAAAAACATACAATTAATGTTTTAGCACTTTTTGCAGTAATCTCTCAAGAATTTGGGCATATAGTCAGTAGAAGAGCAATCGGCTGCAGTCCAATAGGCCCTGGGTTCAACTCCCAGTGTCCCCTTTTTTGCCCGTTATTTTAATGCAACCTGTGCATTTTCAAATGAAGTAATGTTGTTCCTGTACAATATGTTTTTTTCATTATAAAAAACATACATTTTGAGTTTTAGCACTTTTTGCAGTTAATTTGCAAGAAGTAGGGGATATACCTCAGTGGTTGAGCAATCGGCTGCAGTCCGATAGGCCCTGGAATCAACTCCCAGTGTCCCCTTTTTTGCCCTTCTTTGCAATGACTACTGTGCATTTTGAATTGAAGTATTGCTGTTCCTATACGATATGTTTTATTTATTAAAAACCATACATTTTGTGTTATAGCACTTTTTGCTGTAAGCTAGCAAGAAATAGGGGAAATGGCTCAGTGGTAGAGCAATCGGCTGCAGCCCGATAGGCCCCCGGGTTCAACTCCCAGTGTCCCCTTTCTTGCCCCTTGTTTTAATGCAAACTGTTCAATTTTAAGTGAAGTAATTCTGATTCTATGTGATATGTTTTATTTACTAAAAAAAAACATACAGTTAGTGTTTTAGCAATTTTTGCAGTACTCTAGCAAGAAATTTGGGTTATGGCTCAGTAGAAAAGCAATCGGCTGCAGTCCGAAAGGCCCTGGGTTCAACTCCCAGTGTCCCCTTTCTTGCCCCTTGTTTTAATGCAAACTGTTCAATTTTAAATGAAGTAATCCTGTTCCTATACCATTTGTTTTATCTATTAAAAAAAAACATACATAAAATACACCAGCTAGTAGTTGGGGACATTGCTCAGTGGTAGAGCAATCGACTGCAATCTGATAACCCCTGGGTTCAACTCGAAGTGTCGCCAGTCTTGCCCATTGTTTTAATGCAAACTGTGGATATTTAGGAGAAGTAGTTCTGTTCCTATACGATGTGTTTTCTTTTTAAAAAAAACATACCTTTTGCGTTTTAGCACTTTTTGCAGTACCCTAGCAAATAGTTGGGGAGATAGCTCAGTGGTAGAACTATCGGCTGCAGTCCGATTGGCCCTGGGTTCAAACCCCTGTGTCCATTGCTTGCCCATTGTTTTAATGAAAACTGTTCATTTTTAAGTGAAGTAAACCGTTCCTATATGATATGTTTTATTTATTAAAAAATATGCATTTTGTGTTTCAGCACTTTTTGCAGTACCCTAGCAAAAAGTTGGGGATATATCTCAGTGGTAGAGCAATCGGCTGCAGTCCGATAGGCCCTGGGTTCAACTCCCAGTGTTCCCTTTCCTGCCCCTTGTTTTAATGCAAACTGTTCAATTTTAAATGAAGTAATTCTGTTCCTATACGATATGTTTTATTTACTAAAAAAAAACATACAGTTAGTGTTTTAGCAATTTTTGCAGTACTCTAGCAGGAAATTTGGGTTATGGCTCAGTAGAAAAGCAATCGGCTGCAGTCCGATAGGCCCTGGGTTCAACTCCCAGTGTCCCCTTTCTTGCCCCTTGTTTTAATGCAAACTGTTCAATTTTAAGTGAAATAATTTTGTTCATATACCGTATGTTAAATTTACTAAAAAAACATACAGTTAGTGTTTTAGCACTTTTTGCAGTACCCTAGCAAGAACCTGGGCATATAGCTCAGTAGATGAGTAATCAGCTGCAGTCCGATAGGCCATGGGTTCAACTCCCAGTGTCCCCTTTCTTGCCCCTTGTTTTAATGCAAACTGTTCAATTTTAAGTGAAATAATTTTGTTCATATACCGTATGTTAAATTTACTAAAAAAACATACAGTTAGTGTTTTAGCACTTTTTGCAGTACCCTAGCAAGAACCTGGGCATATAGCTCAGTAGATGAGTAATCAGCTGCAGTCCGATAGGCCATGGGTTCAACTGCCAGTGTCCCCTTTCTTGCCCCTTGTTTTAATGCAAACTGTTCAATTTTAAGTGAATTAATTTTGTTCCTATACCGTATGTTAAATTTACTAAAAAAACATACAGTTAGTGTTTTAGCACTTTTTGCAGTACCCTAGCAAGAACCTGGGCATATAGCTCAGTAGATGAGTAATCAGCTGCAGTCCGATAGGCCATGGGTTCAACTGCCAGTGTCCCCTTTCTTGCCCCTTGTTTTAATGCAAACTGTTCAATTTTAAGTGAATGAATTTTGTTCCTATACCGTATGTTAAATTTACTAAAAAACATACAGTTAGTATTTTAGCACTTTTTGCACTACCCTAGCAAGAACCTGGGCATATAGCTCAGTGGATGAGTAATCAGCTGCAGTCCGATAGGCCCTGGGTTCAACTGCCAGTGTCCCCTTTCTTGCCCCTTGTTTTAATGCAAACTGTTCAATTTAAAGTGAATTAATTTTGTTCCTAAACCGTATGTTAAATTTACTAAAAAAACATACAGTTAGTGTTTTAGCACTTTTTGCAGTACCCTAGCAAGAACCTGGGCATATAGCTCAGTAGATGATTACTCAGCTGCAGACCGATAGGCCCTGGGTTCAACTCCCCGTGTCCTATTTCTTGCCCAATGTTTTAATGCGAACTGTGCATTTTTAACTGAAGTAATGCTGCTCCTCTAAAATATGTTTTACTTATTGAAAAAACATACATTTTGTGTTTTAGCACTTTTTGCAGTTAGCTTGCAAGAAGTAGGGGATATAGCTCAGTGGTAGAGCAATCGGCTGCAGTCCGATAGGCCCTGGGTTCAACTCCCAGTGTCCCCTCTTTTGCCCCTTGTTTTAATGCAGACTGTTCAATTTTAAGTGAATTAATTTTGTTCCAATACCGTATGTTTTATCTACTGAAAAAAACATACAGTTAGTGTTTTAGCACTTTTTGCAGTACCCTAGCAAGAACTTGGGCATATAGCTCAGTAGAAGAGCAATCGGCTGCAGTCCGATAGGCCATGGGTTCAACTCCCAGTGTCCCCTTTTTTGCCCCTTGTTTTAATGCAAACTGTTCAATTTTAGGTGATGTAATTCTGTTCCTATACGATATGTTTTATTTAGTAAAAAAACATACAGTTAGTGTTTTAGCAATTTCTGCAGTACTCTAGCAAGAATTTTGGGTTATGGCTTAGTAGAAGAGCAATCGGTTGCAGTTCGATAGGCCCTGGGTTCAACTCCCAGTGTCCTCTTTCTTGCCCCTTGTTTTAATGCAAACTGTTCAATTTTCAGTGAAATAATTTTGTTCCTATACCGTATGTTTTATCTACTAATAAAAACATACAGTCAATGTTTTAGCACTTTTTGCAGTAGTCTCCCAAGAATTTGGGCATATAGCTCAGTAGAAGAGCAATCGGCTGCAGTCTAATAGGCCCTGGGTTCAACTCCCAGTGTCCCCTTTTTTGCCCATTATTTCAATGCAAACTTTGCATTTTAAAATGAAGTAATGCTGTTCATCTACGATGTTTTATTTATTAAAAAAATCATAAATTATTTGTTTTAGGACTTTTTGCAGTACTCTAGCAAAAATTTGCGGATATAGCTCAGTGGTAGAGCAATCGGCTGCAGTCCAATAGGCCCTGAGGTCTACTCCCAGTGTCCCCTGTCATGCCCATTGCTTTAATGAAAACTGTGCATTTTTAAGTTAACTACCTTGTTCTTATACGATATGTTCTATTTATAAAAAAATGTATATGCTCTGTTTTAGCACTTGTTGGCAGTACACTGGCTAGTGGTTATGATTATCTTTCAGGTGTAGAGCAAAAGGTTGCAGTCCGATAGTCCCTGGATTCAACTCCCATGTCCCGATCTTACAAAATGTTTTAATGCAAACTGTGTATTTTTAAGTGAACAAATGCTGTTCCTATGCAATATGTCTTATTTATGATAAAGTGAAAAGGAATGTGTTAGCGCATTTTTTGGCAGTACAACAGTTAGTGGTTAGGGAAATAGCTCAGTGGTAGATCTATCGGCTGCAGTCCGATTGGCCCTGGGTTCAAACCCCTGTGTCCTTTGCTTGCCCATTGTTTTAATGCAAACTGTTCAATTTTAAGTGAAGTAACTCCGTTCCTATATATGTTTTATTTATTAAAAAATATGCATTTTTTGTTTCAGCACTTTTTGCAGTGCTCTAGCAAAAAGTTGGGGATATAGCTCAGTGGCAGAGCAATCGGCTGCAGTCCGATAGGCCCTGGGTTGAACTGCCAGTGTCCCCTTTCTTGCCCCTTGTTTTAATGCAAACTGTTCAATTTTAAATGAAGTAATCCTGTTCCTATAACATTTGTTTTATCTATTAAAAAAAACATACATAAAGTACACCAACTAGTAGTTGGGGACATTGCTCAGTGGTAGAGCAATCGACTGCAATCTGATAACCCCTGGGTTCAACTCGAAGTGTCGCCAGTCTTGCCCATTGTTTTAATGCAAACTGTGGATATTTAGGAGAAGTAGTTCTGTTCCTATAAGATGTGTTTTCTTTTTAAAAAAAACATACCTTTTGCGTTTTAGCACTTTTTGCAGTACCCTAGCAAATAGTTGGGGAAATAGCTCAGTGGTAGAACTATCGGCTGCAGTCCGATTGGCCCTGGGTTCAAACCCCTGTGTCCATTGCTTGCCCATTGTTTTAATAAAAACTGTTCATTTTTATGTGAAGTAAACCGTTCCTATATGATATGTTTTATTTATTAAAAAATATGCATTTTGTGTTTCAGCACTTTTTGCAGTACCCTAGCAAAAAGTTGGGGATATATCTCAGTGGTAGAGCAATCGGCTGCAGTCCGATAGGCCCTGGGTTCAACTCCCAGTGTTCCCTTTCTTGCCCCTTGTTTAAATGCAAACTGTTCAATTTTGAATAAAGTAATTCTGTTCCTATACGATATGTTTTATTTACTAAAAAAAAACATACAGTTAGTGTTTTAGCAATTTTTGCAGTACTCTAGCAAGAATTTTGGGTTATGGCTCAGTAGAAAAGCAATCGGCTGCAGTTCGATAGGCCCTGGGTTCAACTCCCAGTGTCCCCTTTCTTGCCCCTTGTTTTAATGCAAACTGTTCAATTTTAAGTGAAATAATTTTGTTCATATACCGTATGTTAAATTTACTAAAAAAACATACAGTTAGTGTTTTAGCACTTTTTGCAGTACCCTAGCAAGAACCTGGGCATATAGCTCAGTAGATGAGTAATCAGCTGCAGTCCGAAAGGCCATGGGTTCAACTGCCAGTGTCCCCTTTCTTGCCCCTTGTTTTAATGCAAACTGTTCAATTTTAAGTGAATTAATTTTGTTCCTATACCGTATGTTAAATTTACTAAAAAAACATACAGTTAGTGTTTTAGCACTTTTTGCAGTACCCTAGCAAGAACCTGGGCATATAGCTCAGTAGATGAGTAATCAGCTGCAGTCCGATAGGCCATGGGTTCAACTGCCAGTGTCCCCTTTCTTGCCCCTTGTTTTAATGCAAACTGTTCAATTTTAAGTGAATTAATTTTGTTCCTATACCGTATGTTAAATTTACTAAAAAAACATACAGTTAGTGTTTTAGCACTTTTTGCAGTACCCTAGCAAGAACCTGGGCATATAGCTCAGTAGATGAGTAATCAGCTGCAGTCCGATAGGCCCTGGGTTCAACTGCCAGTGTCCCCTTTCTTGCCCCTTGTTTTAATGCAAACTGTTCAATTTAAAGTGAATTAATTTTGTTCCTATACCGTATGTTAAATTTACTAAAAAAACATACAGTTAGTGTTTTAGCACTTTTTGCAGTACCCTAGCAAGAACCTGGGCATATAGCTAAGTAGATGAGTACTCAGCTGCAGACCGATAGGCCCTGGGTTCAACTCCCCGTGTCCTCTTTCTTGCCCAATGTTTTAATGCGAACTGTGCATTTTTAACTGAAGTAATGCTGCTCCTCTAAAATATGTTTTACTTATTGAAAAAACATACATTTTGTGTTTTAGCACTTTTTGCAGTATACAAGCAAGAAGTACGAGATAAGCTCACTGGTAGAGCAATCGGCTGCAGTCCGATAGGCCCTGGGTTCAACTCCCAGTGTCCCCTTTCTTGCCCCTTGGTTTAATGCAAACTGTTCAATTTTAAGTGAATTAATTTTGTTCCTATACCGTATGTTAAATTTACTAAAAAAACATACAGTTAGTGTTTTAGCACTTTTTGCAGTACCCTAGCAGGGACTTGGGCATATAGTTCAGTAGAAGAGCAATCGGCTGCAGTCCGATAGGCCCTGAGTTCAACTCCCAGTGTCCCCTTTTTTGCCCCTTGTTTTAATGCAAACTGTTCAATTTTAAGTGAATTAATTTTGTTCCTATACCGTATGTTTAATCTACTAAAAAAACATACAGTTAGTGTTTTAGCACTTTTTGAAGTACCCTAGCAGGGACTTGGGCATATAGTTCAGTAGAAGAGCAATCGGCCTCAGTCCGATAGGCCCTGGGTTCAACTCCCAGTGTCCCCTTCTTTGCCCGTTATTTTAATGCAAACTGTGCATTCTCAAATGAAGTAATGTTGTTCCTGTACAATATGTTTTTTTCATTATAAAAAACATACATTTTGAGTTTTAGCACTTTTTGCAGTTAATTTGCAAGAAGTAGGGGATATACCTCAGTGGTAGAGCAATCGGCTGCAGTCCGATAGGCCCTGGAATCAACTCCCAGTGTCCCCTTTTTTGCCCTTCTTTGCAATGACTACTGTGCATTTTGAATTGAAGTATTGCTGTTCCTATACGATATGTTTTATTTATTAAAAACCATACATTTTGTGTTATAGCACTTTTTGCTGTAAGCTAGCAAGAAATAGGGGAAATGGCTCAGTGGTAGAGCAAGCGGCTGCAGCCTGATAGGCCCCGGGTTCAACTCCCAGTGTCCCCTTTTTTGCCCCTTGTTTTAATGCAAACTGTTCAATTTTAAGTGAAGTAATTCTGATTCTATGTGATATGTTTTATTTACTAAAAAAAAACATACAGTTAGTGTTTTAGCAATTTTTGCAGTACTCTAACAAGAATTTTGGGTTATGGCTCAGTAGAAGAGCAATCAGCTGCAGTCCGATAGGCCCTGGGTTCAACTCCCAGTGTCCCCTTTCTTGCACCTTGTTTTAATGCAAATTGTTCAATTTTTAGTGAAGTAATTTTGTTCCTATACCATATGTTTTATCTACTAATAAAAACATACATTTAATGTTTTAGCACTTTTTGCAGTAATCTCTCAAGAATTTGGTCATATAGCTCAATAGAAGAGCAATCGGCTGCAGTCCAATAGGCCCTGGGTTCAACTCCCAGGGTCCCCTTTCTTGCCCCTTGTTTTAATGCAAATTGTTCAATTTTTTGTGAAGTAATTTTGTTCCTATACCATATGTTTTATCTACTAATAAAAACATACATTTAATGTTTTAGCACCTTTTGCAGTAATCTCTCAAGAATTTGGGCATATAGCTCAATAGAAGAGCAATCGGCTGCAGTCCAATAGGCCCCGGGTTCAACTCCCAGTGTCCCCTTTTTTCCCCATTATTTTAATGCAAACTGTGCATTTTCAACTGAAGTAATGCTGTTCCTCGACAATATTTTTTTTTCATTATAAAAAAACATACATTTTGTGTTTTAGCACTTTTTGCAGTTAGCTTGCAAGAAGTAGGGGATATAGCTCAGTGGTAGAGCAATCGGCTGCAGTCCGATAGGCCCTGGGTTCAACTCCCAGTGTCCCCTCTTTTGCCCCTTGTTTTAATGCAAACTGTTCAATTTTAAGTGAATTAATTTTCTTCCTTTACCGTATGTTTTGTCTACTGAAAAAAACATACAGTTATTGTTTTAGCACTTTTTGCAGTACCCTAGCAAGAACTTGGGAATATAGCTCAGTAGAAGAGCAATCGGCTGCAGTCCGATAGGCCCTGGGTTCAACTCCCAGTGTCCCCTTTCTTGCACCTTGTTTTAATGCAAACTGTTCAATTTTCAGTGAAGTAATTTTGTTCCTATACCATATGTTTTATCTACTAATAAAAACATACATTTAATGTTTTAGCACTTTTCGCAGTAATCTCTCAAGAATTTGGGCATATAGCTCAGTAGAAGAGCAATCGGCTGCAGTCCGATAGGACCTGGGTTCAACTCCCAGTGTCCCCTGTTTTGCCAATTATTTTAATGCAAACTGTGCATTTTCAAATGAAGTAATGCTGTTCATCTACAACATGTTTTTTTCATTATAAAAAACATACATTTTGTGTTTTAGCACCTTTTGCAGTTAGCTTGAAAGAAGTAGGGGATATCGCTCAGTGGTAGAGCAACCGGCTGCAGTCCTATAGGCCCTGGGTTCAACTCCCAGTGTCCCCTCTTTTGCCCGTTGTTTTAATGCAAACTGTTCAATTTTAAGTGAATTAATTTTGTTCCTATACCGTATGTTTAATCTACTAAAAAAACATACAGTTAATGTTTTAGCACTTTTCGCGGTACCTTAGCAAGACTTTTGGCATATAGTTCAGTAGAAGAGCAATCGGCTGCAGCCCGATAGGCCCCGGGTTCAACTCCCAGTGTCCCCTTTCTTGCCCCTTGTTTTAATGCAAACTGTTCAATTTTAAGTGAAGTAATTCTGATTCTATGTGATATGTTTTATTTAATAAAAAAAAACATACAGTTAGTGTTTTAGCAATTTTTGCAGTACTCTAACAAGAATTTTGGGTTATGGCTCAGTAGAAGAGCAATCAGCCGCAGTCCGATAGGCCCTGGGTTCAACTCCCAGTGTCTCCTTTCTTGCACCTTGTTTTAATGCAAACTGTTCAATTTTAAGTGAATTAATTTTGTTCCTATACCGTATGTTTAATCTACTAAAAAAACATACAGGTAATGTTTTAGCACTTTTCGCGGTACCTTAGCAAGACTTTTGGCATATAGTTCAGTAGAAGAGCAATCGGCTGCAGTCCGATAGGCCCTGGGTTCTACTCCCAGTGTCCCCTTTTTTGCCCATTATTTTAATGCAAACTGTTCAATTTTAATTGAAGTAATGCTCTTCATCTACGATGTTTTATTTAATAAAAAAAACATAATTTTTTTGTTTTAGCACTTTTTGCAGTACTTTAGCAAAAATTTGGGGATATAGCTCAGTTGTAGAGCAATCGGCTGCAGTACATTAGGCCCTGAGGTCTACTCCCAGTGTCCCCTGTCATGTCCATTGCTTTAATGAAAACTGTGCATTTTTAAGTTAACTACCTTGTTCTTATACGAGATGTTCTATTTATAAAAAAATGCATATGCTCTGTTTTAGCACTTGTTGACAGTACACTGGCTAGTGGTTATGATTATCTTTCAGGTGTAGAGCAAAAGGTTGCAGTCCGATATTCCCTGGATTCAACTCCCATGTCCTGATCTCACAAATTGTTTTAATGCAAATTGTTCAATTTTTAGTGAAGTAATTTTGTTCCTATACCATATGTTTTATCTACTAATAAAAACATACATTTAATGTTTTAGCACTTTTTGCAGTAATCTCTCAAGAATTTGGGCATATAGCTCAATAGAAGAGCAATCGGCTGCAGTCCAATAGGCCCTGGGTTCAACTCCCAGGGTCCCCTTTCTTGCCCCTTGTTTTAATGCAAATTGTTCAATTTTTTGTGAAGTAATTTTGTTCCTATACCATATGTTTTATCTACTAATAAAAACATACATTTAATGTTTTAGCACCTTTTGCAGTAATCTCTCAAGAATTTGAGCATATAGCTCAATAGAAGAGCAATCGGCTGCAGTCCAATAGGCCCTGGGTTCAACTCCCAGTGTCCCCTTTTTTCCCCATTATTTCAATGCAAACTGTGCATTTTCAACTGAAGTAATGCTGTTCCTCGACAATATGTTTTTTTCATTATAAAAAAACATACATTTTGTGTTTTAGCACTTTTTGCAGTTAGCTTGCAAGAAGTAGGGGATATAGCTCAGTGGTAGAGCAATCGGCTGCAGTCCGACAGGCCCTGGGTTCAACTCCCAGTGTCCCCTCTTTTGCCCCTTGTTTTAATGCAAACTGTTCAATTTTAAGTGAATTAATTTTGTTCCTATACCGTATGTTAAATTTACTAAAAAAACATCTAGTTAGTGTTTTAGCACTTTTTGCAGTACCCTAGCAGGGACTTGGGCATATAGTTCAGTAGAAGAGCAATCGGCTGCAGTCCGATAGGCCCTGAGTTCAACTCCCAGTGTCCCCTTTTTTGCCCCTTGTTTTAATGCAAACTGTTCAATTTTAAGTGAATTAATTTTGTTCCTATACCGTATGTTTAATCTACTAAAAAAACATACAGTTAGTGTTTTAGCACTTTTTGAAGTACCCTAGCAGGGACTTGGGCATATAGTTCAGTAGAAGAGCAATCGGCTGCAGTCCGATAGGCCCTGGGTTCAACTCCCAGTGTCCCCTTCTTTGCCCGTTATTTTAATGCAAACTGTGCATTCTCAAATGAAGTAATGTTGTTCCTGTACAATATGTTTTTTTCATTATAAAAAACATACATTTTGAGTTTTAGCACTTTTTGCAGTTAATTTGCAAGAAGTAGGGGATATACCTCAGTGGTAGAGCAATCGGCTGCAGTCCGATAGGCCCTGGAATCAACTCCCAGTGTCCCCTTTTTTGCCCTTCTTTGCAATGACTACTGTGCATTTTGAATTGAAGTATTGCTGTTCCTATACGATATGTTTTATTTATTAAAAACCATACATTTTGTGTTATAGCACTTTTTGCTGTAAGCTAGCAAGAAATAGGGGAAATGGCTCAGTGGTAGAGCAAGCGGCTGCAGCCTGATAGGCCCCGGGTTCAACTCCCAGTGTCCCCTTTTTTGCCCCTTGTTTTAATGCAAACTGTTCAATTTTAAGTGAAGTAATTCTGATTCTATGTGATATGTTTTATTTACTAAAAAAAAACATACAGTTAGTGTTTTAGCAATTTTTGCAGTACTCTAACAAGAATTTTGGGTTATGGCTCAGTAGAAGAGCAATCAGCTGCAGTCCGATAGGCCCTGGGTTCAACTCCCAGTGTCCCCTTTCTTGCACCTTGTTTTAATGCAAATTGTTCAATTTTTAGTGAAGTAATTTTGTTCCTATACCATATGTTTTATCTACTAATAAAAACATACATTTAATGTTTTAGCACTTTTTGCAGTAATCTCTCAAGAATTTGGGCATATAGCTCAATAGAAGAGCAATCGGCTGCAGTCCAATAGGCCCTGGGTTCAACTCCCAGGGTCCCCTTTCTTGCCCCTTGTTTTAATGCAAATTGTTCAATTTTTTGTGAAGTAATTTTGTTCCTATACCATATGTTTTATCTACTAATAAAAACATACATTTAATGTTTTAGCACCTTTTGCAGTAATCTCTCAAGAATTTGGGCATATAGCTCAATAGAAGGGCAATCGGCTGCAGTCCAATAGGCCCTGGGTTCAACTCCCAGTGTCCCCTTTTTTCCCCATTATTTTAATGCAAACTGTGCATTTTCAACTGAAGTAATGCTGTTCCTCGACAATATGTTTTTTTCATTATAAAAAAACATACATTTTGTGTTTTAGCACTTTTTGCAGTTAGCTTGCAAGAAGTAGGGGATATAGCTCAGTGGTAGAGCAATCGGCTGCAGTCCGATAGGCCCTGGGTTCAACTCCCAGTGTCCCCTCTTTTGCCCCTTGTTTTAATGCAAACTGTTCAATTTTAAGTGAATTAATTTTCTTCCTTTACCGTATGTTTTGTCTACTGAAAAAAACATACAGTTATTGTTTTAGCACTTTTTGCAGTACCCTAGCAAGAACTTGGGAATATAGCTCAGTAGAAGAGCAATCGGCTGCAGTCCGATAGGCCCTGGGTTCAACTCCCAGTGTCCCCTTTCTTGCACCTTGTTTTAATGCAAACTGTTCAATTTTCAGTGAAGTAATTTTGTTCCTATACCATATGTTTTACCTACTAATAAAAACATACATTTAATGTTTTAGCACTTTTCGCAGTAATCTCTCAAGAATTTGGGCATATAGCTCAGTAGAAGAGCAATCGGCTGCAGTCCGATAGGACCTGGGTTCAACTCCCAGTGTCCCCTGTTTTGCCAATTATTTTAATGCAAACTGTGCATTTTCAAATGAAGTAATGCTGTTCATCTACAACATGTTTTTTTCATTATAAAAAACATACATTTTGTGTTTTAGCACCTTTTGCAGTTAGCTTGAAAGAAGTAGGGGATATCGCTCAGTGGTAGAGCAACCGGCTGCAGTCCTATAGGCCCTGGGTTCAACTCCCAGTGTCCCCTCTTTTGCCCGTTGTTTTAATGCAAACTGTTCAATTTTAAGTGAATTAATTTTGTTCCTATACCGTATGTTTAATCTACTAAAAAAACATACAGTTAATGTTTTAGCACTTTTCGCGGTACCTTAGCAAGACTTTTGGCATATAGTTCAGTAGAAGAGCAATCGGCTGCAGCCCGATAGGCCCCGGGTTCAACTCCCAGTGTCCCCTTTCTTGCCCCTTGTTTTAATGCAAACTGTTCAATTTTAAGTGAAGTAATTCTGATTCTATGTGATATGTTTTATTTACTAAAAAAAAACATACAGTTAGTGTTTTAGCAATTTTTGCAGTACTCTAACAAGAATTTTGGGTTATGGCTCAGTAGAAGAGCAATCAGCTGCAGTCCGATAGGCCCTGGGTTCAACTCCCAGTGTCTCCTTTCTTGCACCTTGTTTTAATGCAAACTGTTCAATTTTAAGTGAATTAATTTTGTTCCTATACCGTATGTTTAATCTACTAAAAAAACATACAGGTAATGTTTTAGCACTTTTCGCGGTACCTTAGCAAGACTTTTGGCATATAGTTCAGTAGAAGAGCAATCGGCTGCAGTCCGATAGGCCCTGGGTTCTACTCCCAGTGTCCCCTTTTTTGCCCATTCTTTTAATGCAAACTGTTCAATTTTAATTGAAGTAATGCTGTTCATCTACGATGTTTTATTTAATAAAAAAAACATAATTTTTTTGTTTTAGCACTTTTTGCAGTACTTTAGCAAAAATTTGGGGATATAGCTCAGTTGTAGAGCAATCGGCTGCAGTACATTAGGCCCTGAGGTCTACTCCCAGTGTCCCCTGTCATGTCCATTGCTTTAATGAAAACTGTGCATTTTTAAGTTAACTACCTTGTTCTTATACGAGATGTTCTATTTATAAAAAAATGCATATGCTCTGTTTTAGCACTTGTTGACAGTACACTGGCTAGTGGTTATGATTATCTTTCAGGTGTAGAGCAAAAGGTTGCAGTCCGATATTCCCTGGATTCAACTCCCATGTCCTGATCTCACAAATTGTTTTAATGCAAATTGTTCAATTTTTAGTGAAGTAATTTTGTTCCTATACCATATGTTTTATCTACTAATAAAAACATACATTTAATGTTTTAGCACTTTTTGCAGTAATCTCTCAAGAATTTGGGCATATAGCTCAATAGAAGAGCAATCGGCTGCAGTCCAATAGGCCCTGGGTTCAACTCCCAGGGTCCCCTTTCTTGCCCCTTGTTTTAATGCAAATTGTTCAATTTTTTGTGAAGTAATTTTGTTCCTATACCATATGTTTTATCTACTAATAAAAACATACAGTTAATGTTTTAGCACTTTTCGCGGTACCTTAGCAAGACTTTTGGCATATAGTTCAGTAGAAGAGCAATCGGCTGCAGTCTGATAGGCCCTGGGTTCTACTCCCAGTGTCCCCTTTTTTTGCCCATTATTTTAATGCAAACTGTTCAATTTTAATTGAAGTAATGCTGTTCATCTACGATGTTTTATTTAATAAAAAAACATAATTTTTTTGTTTTAGCACTTTTTGCAGTACTCTAGCAAAAATTTGGGGATATAGCTCAGTTGTAGAGCAATCGGCTGCAGTACATTAGGCCCTGAGGTCTACTCCCAGTGTCCCCTGTCATGTCCATTGCTTTAATGAAAACTGTGCATTTTTAAGTTAACTACCTTGTTCTTATACGAGATGTTCTATTTATAAAAAAATGCATATGCTCTGTTTTAGCACTTGTTGACAGTACACTGGCTAGTGGTTATGATTATCTTTCAGGTGTAGAGCAAAAGGTTGCAGTCCGATATTCCCTGGATTCAACTTCCATGTCCTGATCTCACAAATTGTTTTAATGCAAACTGTGTATTTTTAAGTGAACAAATGCTGTTCCTATGCAAACTGTCTTATTTATGATGAAGTGAAAAAGAATGTGTTAGCACACTTTTGGCAGTACAACAGTTAGTGGTTAGGGAAATAGCTCACTGGTAGATCTATCGGCTGCAGTCCGATTGGCCCTGGGTTCAAACCCCTGTGTCTTTTGCTTGCCCATTGTTTCAATGCAAACTGTTCAATTTTAAGTGAAGTAACTCCGTTCCTATATGATATGTTTTATTTATTAAAAAATATGCATTTTGTGTTTCAGCACTTTTTGCAGTGCTCTAGCAAGAAGTTGGGGATATAGCTCAGTGGCAGAGCAATCGGCTGCAGTCCGATAGGCCCTGGGTTCAACTCCCAGTGTCCCCTTTCTTGCACCTCGTTTTAATGCAAACTGTTCAATTTTAAATGAAGTAATCCTGTTCCTATACCATTTGTTTTATCTACTAAAAAAACATACATAAAGTACACCAGCTAGTAGTTGGGGACATTGCTCAGTGGTAGAGCAATCGGCTGCAATCTGATAACCCCTGGGTTCAACTCGAAGTGTCACCAGTCTTGCCCATTGTTTTAATGCAAACTGTGGATATTTAGGAGGAGTAATTCTGTTCCTATACGATGTGTTTTGTTATTAAAAAAACATACCTTTTGTGTTTTAGCACTTTTTGCAGTACCCTAGCAAAAAGTTGGGGATATAGCTCAGTGGTAGAGCAATCGGCTGCAGTCCAATAGGCCCTGGGTTCTACTCTGAGTGTCCCTATCTTGTCCATTGTTTCACTGCAACTTGGTACTTTTGAGTGAAGTAATGCTGTTCCTATACGATGTGTTTTATTTATTTAAAAAAGCATACATTTTGTGTTTCAGCACTTTTTGCAGTACTCTAGCAAGAAGTAGGAGAGATAGCTCAGTGGTCGAACAATCGGCTGCAGTCCGATAGGCCCAGGGTTCGAATCTGGTGTCCCATTGTTTGCTCATTTATTCAGTGGAAACTGTGCATTTTTACGTGAAGTAATGCTGTTCCTATACGATATGTTTTATTTATTAAAAACCATACATTTTGTGTTATAGCACTTTTTGCTGTAAGCTAGCAAGAAATAGGGGAAATGGCCCAGTGGTAGAGCAAGCGGCTGCAGCCTGATAGGCCCCGGGTTCAACTCCCAGTGTCCCCTTTTTTGCCCCTTGTTTTAATGCAAACTGTTCAATTTTAAGTGAAGTAATTCTGATTCTATGTGATATGTTTTATTTACTAAAAAAAACATACAGTTAGTATTTTAGCAATTTTTGCAGTACTCTAACAAGAATTTTGGGTTATGGCTCAGTAGAAGAGCAATCAGCTGCAGTCCGATAGGCCCTGGGTTCAACTCCCAGTGTCCCCTTTCTTGCACCTTGTTTTAATGCAAATTGTTCAATTTTTAGTGAAGTAATTTTGTTCCTATACCATATGTTTTATCTACTAATAAAAACATACATTTAATGTTTTAGCACTTTTTGCAGTAATCTCTCAAGAATTTGGGCATATAGCTCAATAGAAGAGCAATCGGCTGCAGTCCAATAGGCCCTGGGTTCAACTCCCAGGGTCCCCTTTCTTGCCCCTTGTTTTAATGCAAATTGTTCAATTTTTTGTGAAGTAATTTTGTTCCTATACCATATGTTTTATCTACTAATAAAAACATACATTTAATGTTTTAGCACTTTTTGCAGTAATCTCTCAAGAATTTGGGCATATAGCTCAATAGAAGAGCAATCGGCTGCAGTCCAATAGGCCCTGGGTTCAACTCCCAGTGTCCCCTTTTTTCCCCATTATTTTAATGCAAACTGTGCATTTTCAACTGAAGTAATGCTGTTCCTCGACAATATGTTTTTTTCATTATAAAAAAACATACATTTTGTGTTTTAGCACTTTTTGCAGTTAGCTTGCAAGAAGTAGGGGATATAGCTCAGTGGTAGAGCAATCGGCTGCAGTCCGATAGGCCCTGGGTTCAACTCCCAGTGTCCCCTCTTTTGCCCCTTGTTTTAATGCAAACTGTTCAATTTTAAGTGAATTAATTTTCTTCCTTTACCGTATGTTTTGTCTACTAAAAAAAACATACAGTTATTGTTTTAGCACTTTTTGCAGTACCCTAGCAAGAACTTGGGAATATAGCTCAGTAGAAGAGCAATCGGCTGCAGTCCGATAGGCCCTGGGTTCAACTCCCAGTGTCCCCTTTCTTGCACCTTGTTTTAATGCAAACTGTTCAATTTTCAGTGAAGTAATTTTGTTCCTATACCATATGTTTTATCTACTAATAAAAACATACATTTAATGTTTTAGCACTTTTCGCCGTAATCTCTCAAGAATTTGGGCATATAGCTCAGTAGAAGAGCAATCGGCTGCAGTCCGATAGGACCTGGGTTCAACTCCCAGTGTCCCCTGTTTTGCCAATTATTTTAATGCAAACTGTGCATTTTCAAATGAAGTAATGCTGTTCATCTACAACATGTTTTTTTCATTATAAAAAACATACATTTTGTGTTTTAGCACCTTTTGCAGTTAGCTTGCAAGAAGTAGGGGATATAGCTCAGTGGTAGAGCAATTGGCTGCAGTCTTATAGGCCCTGGGTTCAACTCCCAGTGTCCCTTCTTTTGCCCGTTGTTTTAATGCAAACTGTTCAATTTTAAGTGAATTAATTTTGTTCCTATACCGTATGTTTAATCTACTAAAAAAACATACAGTTAATGTTTTAGCACTTTTCGCGGTACCTTAGCAAGACTTTTGGCATATAGTTCAGTAGAAGAGCAATCGGCTGCAGCCCGATAGGCCCCGGGTTCAACTCCCAGTGTCCCCTTTCTTGCCCCTTGTTTTAATGCAAACTGTTCAATTTTAAGTGAAGTAATTCTGATTCTATGTGATATGTTTTATTTACTAAAAAAAAACATACAGTTAGTGTTTTAGCAATTTTTGCAGTACTCTAACAAGAATTTTGGGTTATGGCTCAGTAGAAGAGCAATCAGCTGCAGTCCGATAGGCCCTGGGTTCAACTCCCAGTGTCTCCTTTCTTGCACCTTGTTTTAATGCAAACTGTTCAATTTTCAGTGAAGTAATTTTGTTCCTATACCATACGTTTTATCTACTAATAAAAACATACATTTAATGTTTTAGCACTTTTTGCAGTAATCTCTCAAGAATTTGGGCATATAGCTCAATAGAAGAGCAATCGGCTGCAGTCCAATAGGTCTTGGGTTCAACTCCCAGTGTCCCCTTTTTTGCCCATTATTTCAATGCAAACTGTGCATTTTCAAATGAAGTAATGCTGTTCCTCGACAATATGTTTTTTTCATTAGAAAAAAAACATACATTTTGTGTTTTAGCACTTTTTGCAGTTAGCTTGCAAGAAGTAGGGGATATAGCTCAGTGGTAGAGCAATCGGCTGCAGTCCGATAGGCCCTGGGTTCAACTCCCAGTGTCCCCTCTTTTGCCCCTTGTTTTAATGCAAACTGTTCAATTTTAAGTGAATTAATTTTGTTCCTTTACCGTATGTTTTATCTACTGAAAAAAACATACAGTTAGTGTTTTAGCACTTTTTGCAGTACCCTAGCAAGAACTTGGGAATATAGCTCAGTAGAAGAGCAATCGGCTGCAGTCCGATAGGCCCTGGGTTCAACTCCCAGTGTCCCCTTTCTTGCACCTTGTTTTAATGCAAACTGTTCAATTTTCAGTGAAGTAATTTTGTTCCTATACCATATGTTTTATCTACTAATAAAAACATACATCTAATGTTTTAGCACTTTTCGCAGTAATCTCTCAAGAATTTGGGCATATAGCTCAGTAGAAGAGCAATCGGCTGCAGTCCGATAGGACCTGGGTTCAACTCCCAGTGTCCCCTGTTTTGCCAATTATTTTAATGCAAACTGTGCATTTTCAAATGAAGTAATGCTGTTCATCTACAACATGTTTTTTTCATTATAAAAAACATACATTTTGTGTTTTAGCACCTTTTGCAGTTAGCTTGAAAGAAGTAGGGGATATAGCTCAGTGGTAGAGCAACCGGCTGCAGTCCTATAGGCCCTGGGTTCAACTCCCAGTGTCCCCTCTTTTGCCCCTTGTTTTAATGCAAACTGTTCAATTTTAAGTGAATTAATTTTGTTCCTATACCGTATGTTTAATCTACTAAAAAAACATACAGTTAATGTTTTAGCACTTTTCGCGGTACCTTAGCAAGACTTTTGGCATATAGTTCAGTAGAAGAGCAATCGGCTGCAGTCTGATAGGCCCTGGGTTCTACTCCCAGTGTCCCCTTTTTTTGCCCATTATTTTAATGCAAACTGTTCAATTTTAATTGAAGTAATGCTGTTCATCTACGATGTTTTATTTAATAAAAAAACATAATTTTTTTGTTTTAGCACTTTTTGCAGTACTCTAGCAAAAATTTGGGGATATAGCTCAGTTGTAGAGCAATCGGCTGCAGTACATTAGGCCCTGAGGTCTACTCCCAGTGTCCCCTGTCATGTCCATTGCTTTAATGAAAACTGTGCATTTTTAAGTTAACTACCTTGTTCTTATACGAGATGTTCTATTTATAAAAAAATGCATATGCTCTGTTTTAGCACTTGTTGACAGTACACTGGCTAGTGGTTATGATTATCTTTCAGGTGTAGAGCAAAAGGTTGCAGTCCGATATTCCCTGGATTCAACTTCCATGTCCTGATCTCACAAATTGTTTTAATGCAAACTGTGTATTTTTAAGTGAACAAATGCTGTTCCTATGCAAACTGTCTTATTTATGATAAAGTGAAAAAGAATGTGTTAGCACACTTTTGGCAGTACAACAGTTAGTGGTTAGGGAAATAGCTCACTGGTAGATCTATCGGCTGCAGTCCGATTGGCCCTGGGTTCAAACCCCTGTGTCTTTTGCTTGCCCATTGTTTCAATGCAAACTGTTCAATTTTAAGTGAAGTAACTCCGTTCCTATATGATATGTTTTATTTATTAAAAAATATGCATTTTGTGTTTCAGCACTTTTTGCAGTGCTCTAGCAAGAAGTTGGGGATATAGCTCAGTGGCAGAGCAATCGGCTGCAGTCCGATAGGCCCTGGGTTCAACTCCCAGTGTCCCCTTTCTTGCACCTCGTTTTAATGCAAACTGTTCAATTTTAAATGAAGTAATCCTGTTCCTATACCATTTGTTTTATCTACTAAAAAAACATACATAAAGTACACCAGCTAGTAGTTGGGGACATTGCTCAGTGGTAGAGCAATCGGCTGCAATCTGATAACCCCTGGGTTCAACTCGAAGTGTCACCAGTCTTGCCCATTGTTTTAATGCAAACTGTGGATATTTAGGAGGAGTAATTCTGTTCCTATACGATGTGTTTTGTTATTAAAAAAACATACCTTTTGTGTTTTAGCACTTTTTGCAGTACCCTAGCAAAAAGTTGGGGATATAGCTCAGTGGTAGAGCAATCGGCTGCAGTCCAATAGGCCCTGGGTTCTACTCTGAGTGTCCCTATCTTGTCCATTGTTTCACTGCAAACTTGGTACTTTTGAGTGAAGTAATGCTGTTCCTATACGATGTGTTTTATTTATTTAAAAAAGCATACATTTTGTGTTTCAGCACTTTTTGCAGTACTCTAGCAAGAAGTAGGAGAGATAGCTCAGTGGTCGAACAATCGGCTGCAGTCCGATAGGCCCAGGGTTCGAATCTGGTGTCCCATTGTTTGCTCATTTATTCAGTGGAAACTGTGCATTTTTAAGTGAAGTAATGCTGTTCCTTCACAAAATGGTCTATTTACAAAAAACACACATGTTTGGTTTTAGGACATATTGGCAGTGCAACAAAGTGGATGGGGATATAGTTAAGTGATAGTGTAACTGACAGCAGTCCGACAGGTGCTTATTGTTTTAGTGCGAACTGCGGATTTTAACGTGTAGTAATGCTGCTCCTATACAATATGTTTTACTTATTAAAAAAAACATACATTATGTGTTTTAGCACTTTTTGCAGTACACTAGCATGAAGTTGGGGATATAACTTAGTGGTAGAGCAATTGGCTGCAGTCCGATAGGCCCTGGGTTCAACTGCCAGTGTCCCCTTTCTTGCCCCTTGTTTTAATGCAAACTGTTCATTTTTAAGTGAAGTAATGCTGTTCCTTCGCAAACTCTTTTATTTACAAAAACGCACACATGTTCGGTTTTAGGACATTTTGGCAGAACAAAAAAGTGGATGAGGATTCAGCTCAGCGGTGGAGCAATCGGCCGCATTTTGAGAGGCCTTGGATTTGACTCCCAGTGTCCCCTGTCTTGCCCATTGTTTTAATGCAAACTGTGCATATTTAATTGAAGTAATTCTGTTCCTATACGATATGTTTTATTTACTAAAAAAAAGATACAGTTAGTGTTTTAACAATTTTTGCAGTACTCTAGCAAAAATTTTGGGTTATGGCTCAGTAGAAGAGCAATCGGCTGCAGCCCGATAGGCCCTGGGTTCAACTCCCAGTGTCCCCTTTCTTGCCCCTTGTTTTAATGCAAACTGTTTAATTTTCAGTGAAGTAATTTTGTTCCTATACCATATGTTTTATCTACTAATAAAAACATACAGTTAATGTTTTAGCACTTTTTGCAGTAATCTCTCAAGAATTTTGGCATATAGCTCAGTAGAAGAGCAATCGGCTGCAGTCCGATAGTCCCTGGAGTCAACTTCCAGTGTCCCCTTTTTTGCCCCTTGTTTTAATGCAAACTGTTCAATTTTAAGTGAATTAATTTTGTTCTTATACCGTATGTTGAATCTACTAAAAAAACATACAGTTAGTGTTTTTGCACTTTTTGCAGTACCCTAGCAAGAACTTGGGCATATAGCCCAGTAGAAGAGCAATCGGCTGCAGTCCGATAGGACTTGGAATCAACTTCCAGTGTCCCCTTGTTTGACCCTTGTTTTAAAGCAAACTGTTCAATTTTAATTGAAGTAATTCTGTTCCTATACGATATGTTTTATTTACTAAAAAAAACATACAGTTAGTGTTTTAGCAATTTTTGCAGTACTCTAGCAAGAAGTTTGGGTTCTGGCTCAGTAGAAGAGCAATCGTTTGCAGTTCGATAGGCCCTGGGTTCAACTCCCAGTGTCCCCTTTCTCGCCCTTTGTTTTAATGCAAACTGTTCAATTTTCAGTGAAGTAATTTTGTTCCTATACCATATGTTTTATCTACTAATAAAAACAAACAGTTAATGTTTTAGCACTTTTTGCAGTAATATCTTAAGAATTTGGGCATATAGCTCAGTAGAAGAGCAATCGGCTGCAGTTGGATAGGCCCTGGGTTCAACTCCCAGTGTCCCCTTTTTTGCCCATTATTTTCATGCAAACTGTGCATTTTCAAATGAAGTAATGCTGTTCCTCTAAAATATGTTTTTTTCATTATAAAAAAACATACATTTTGTGTTTTAGCACTTTTTGCAGTTAGCTTGCTAGAAGTAGGGGATATAGCTCAGTGGTAGAGCAATCGGCTGCAGTCCGATAGTCCCTGGATTCAACTCCCATGTCCCGATCTTACAAATTGTTTTAATGCAAACTGTGTATTTTTAAGTGAACAAATGCTGTTCCTATGCAATATGTCTTGTTTATGATAAAGTGAAAAAGAATGTGTTAGCACAAATTTTGGCAGTACAACAGCTAGTGGTTGGGGAAATAGCTCAGTGGTAGAACTATCGGCTGCAGTCTGATTGGCCCTGGATTCAAACCCCTGTGTCCTTTGCTTGCCCATTGTTTTAATGCAAACTGTTCATTTTTAAGTGAAGTAACTCCGTTCCTATTTGATATGTTTTATTTATTAAAAAATATGCATTTTGTGTTTTAGCACTTTTTGCAGTGCTCTAGCAAGAAGTTGGGGATATAGCTCAGTGGCAGAGCAATCGGCAGCAGTCCGATAGGCCCTGGGTTCAACTGCCAGTGTCCCATTTTTTGCACCTTGTTTTAATGAAAACTGTTCAATTTTAAATGAAGTAATCCTGTTCCTATACCGTTTATTTTATCTACTAAAAAAAACATACATAAAGTACACCAGCTAGTAGTTGGGGACATTGCTCAGTGGTAGAGCAATCGACTGCAATCTGATAACTCCTGGGTTCAGCTCGAAGTGTCACCAGTCTTGCCCATTGTTTTAATGCAAACTGTGGATATTTATGAGAAGTAAGTCTGTTCCTATACGATGCGTTTTCTTTTAAAAAAAAACATACTTTTGGTGTTTTAGCACTTTTTGCAGTACCCTAGCAAAAAGTTGGGGATATAGCTCAGTGGTAGAGCAATCGGCTGCAGTCCAATAGGCCCTGGGTTCTACTCCGAGTGTCCCTATCATGTCCATTGTTTCACTGCAAACTTGGCACTTTTGAGTGAAGTAATGCTGTTCCTATACGATGTGTTTTATTTATTTAAAAAAGCTTACATTTTGTGTTTCAGCACTTTTTGCAGTACTCTAGCAAGAAGTAGGAGACATAGCTCAGTGGTCGAACAATCGGCTGCAGTCCGATAAGCCCAGGGTTCGAATCTGGTGTCCCATTGTTTGCTCATTTTTTCAGTGGAAACTGTGCATTTTCACGTGAAGTAATGCTGTTCCTTAACAAAATGGTTTTTTTACAAAAAACACTCATGTTTGGTTTTAGGACATGTTGGCAGATCAACAAAGTGGATAGGGATATAGCTAAGTGATAGCGTAATTGGCAGCAGTCCGACAGGTGCTTATTGTTTTAGTGCGATTTGTGGATTTTAACGTGAAGTAATTCTGATTCCATGTGATATGTTTTATTTACTAAAAAAAAACATACAGTTAGTGTTTTAGCACTTTTTGCAGTACCCTAGCAAGGACTTGGGCATATAGTTCAGTAGAAGAGCAATCGGCTGCAGTCCGATAGGCCCTGAGTTCAACTCCCAGTGTCCCCTTTTTTGCCCCTTGTTTTAATGCAAACTGTTCAATTTTAAGTGAATTAATTTTGTTCCTATACCGTATGTTTAATCTACTAAAAAAACATACAGTTAGTGTTTTAGCACTTTTTGAAGTACCCTAGCAGGGACTTGGGCATATAGTTCAGTAGAAGAGCAATCGGCTGCAGTCCGATAGGCCCTGGGTTCAACTCCCAGTGTCCCCTTTTTTGCCCGTTATTTTAATGCAAACTGTGCATTCTCAAATGAAGTAATGTTGTTCCTGTACAATATGTTTTTTTCATTATAAAAAACATAGATTTTGAGTTTTAGCACTTTTTGCAGTTAATTTGCAAGAAGTAGGGGATATACCTCAGTGGTAGAGCAATCGGCTGCAGTCCGATAGGCCCTGGGTTCAACTCCCAGTGTCCCCTCTTTTGCCCCTTGTTTTAATGCAAATTGTTCAATTTTAAGTGAATTAATTTTGTTCCTATACCGTATGTTTTATTTACTGAAAAAAATATACAGTTAGTGTTTTAGCACTTTTTGCAGTAGTCTCTCAAGAATTTGGGCATATAGCTCAGTAGAAGAGCATTCGGCTGCAGTCCAATAGGCCCTGGTTTCAACTCCCAGTGTCCCTTTTTTGCCCATTATTTTAATGCAAACTGTGCATTTTCAAATGAAGTAATGCTGTTCCTCTACAATATGTTTTTTTCATTATAAAAAACATACATTTTGTGTTTTAGCACCTTTCGCAGTAAGCTTGCAAGAAGTAGGAATACAGCTCAGTGGTAGAGCAATCGGCTGCAGTTCGATAGGCCCTGGATTCAACTTCCAGTGTCCCCTTTTTGCCCCTTGTTTTAAAGCAAACTGTTCAATTTTAATTGAAGTAATTCTGTTCCTATACGATTTGTTTTATTTAGTAAAAAAACATACAGTTAGTGTTTTAGCATTTTTTGCAGTACTCTAGCAAGAATTTTGGGTTATGGCTCAGTAGAAGAGCAATCGGTTGCAGTTCGATAGGCCCTGGGTTCAACTCCCAGTGTCCTCTTTCTTGCCCCTTGTTTTAATGCAAACTGTTCAATTTTCAGTGAAGTAATTTTGTTCCTATACCATATGTTTTATCTACTAATAAAAACATACATTTAATGTTTTAGCACTTTTTGCAGTAATCTCTCAAGAATTTGGGCATATAGCTCATTAGAAAAGCAATCGGCTGCAGTCCAATAAGCCCTGGGTTCAATTCCCAGTGTCCCCTTTTTTGCCCATTATTTTAATGCAAACTGTGCATTTTCAAATGAAGTAATGCTGTTCCTCTACAATACGTTTTTTTCATTATAAAAAAACATGCATTTTGTGTTTTAGCACTTTTAGCAGTTAGCTTGCAAGAAGTAGGGGATATAGCTCAGTGGTAGAGCAATTGGCTGCAGTTCGATAGGCCCTGGGTTCAACTCCCAGTGTCCCATCTTTTGCCCCTTGTTTTAATGCAGACTGTTCAATTTTAAGTGAATTAATTTTGTTCCAATACCGTATGTTTTATCTACTAATAAAAACATACAGTTAATGTTTTAGCCCTTTTTGCAGTAATCTCTCAAGAATTTGGGCATATAGCTCAATAGAAGAGCAATCGGCTGCAGTCCGATAGGACCTGGGTTCAACTCCCAGTGTCCCCAGTTTTGCCAATTATTTTAATGCAAACTGTGCATTTTCAAATGAAGTAATGCTGTTCCTCTACAATATGTTTTTTTCATTATAAAAAACATACATTTTGTGTTTTAGCACCTTTCGCAGTAAGCTTGCAAGAAGTAGGAATACAGCTCAGTGGTAGAGCAATCGGCTGCAGTCCGATAGGCCCTGGGTTCAACTCCCAGTGTCCCCTCTTTTGCCCCTTGTTTTAATGCAAATTGTTCAATTTTAAGTGAATTAATTTTGTTCCTATACCGTATGTTTTATTTACTGAAAAAAATATACAGTTAGTGTTTTAGCACTTTTTGCAGTACCCCAGCATGAACTTGGGCATATAGCTCAGTAGAAGAGCAATCGGCTGCAGTCCGATAGGCCCTGGGTTCAACTCCCAGTGTCCCCTTTTTTGCCCCTTGTTTTAATGCAAACTGTTCAATTTTAAGTGAATTCATTTTGTTCCTATACCGTATGTTTAATCTACTAAAAAAACATACAGTTAGTGTTTTAGCACTTTTGGCAGTACCCTAGCAAGAATTTGGGCATATAGCTCTCAGTAGATGAGCAATCGGCTGCAGTCCAATAGGCCCTGGGTTCAACTCCCAGTGTCCCCTTTTTTGCCCATTATTTTATTGCAAACTGTGCATTTTCAAATGAAGTAATGCTGTTCCTCTACAATATGTTTTTTTCACTATAAAAAACATACATTTTGTGTTTTAGCACCTTTCGCAGTTAGCTTGCAAGAAGTAGGAATATAGCTCAGTGGTAGAGCAATCGGCTGCAGTTCGATAGGCCCTGGAATCAACCTCCAGTGTCCCCTTTTTGCCCCTTGTTTTAAAGCAAACTATTCAATTTTAATTGAAGTAATTTTGTTCCTATACGATATGTTTTATTTAGTAAAAAAACATACAGTTAGTGTTTTAGCAATTTTTGCAGTACTCTAGCAAGAATTTTGGGTTATGGCTCAGTAGAAGAGCAATCGGTTGCAGTTCGATAGGCCCTGGGTTCAACTCTCAGTGTCCTCTTTCGTGCCCCTTGTTTTAATGCAAACTGTTCAATTTTCAGTGAAATAATTTTGTTCCTATACCGTATGTTTTATCTACTAATAAAAACATACAGTTAATGTTTTAGCACTTTTTGCAGTAGTTTCTCAAGAATTTGGGCATATAGCTCAGTAGAAGAGCAGTCGGCTGCAGTCCAATAGGCCCTGGGTTCAACTCCCAGTGTCCCCTTTTTTGCCCATTATTTCAATGCAAACTCTGCATTTTAAAATGAAGTAATGCTGTTCATCTACGATGTTTTATTTATTAAAAAAATCATAAATTTTTTGTTTTAGGACTTTTTGCAGTACTCTAGCAAAAATTTGCGGATATAGCTCAGTGGTAGAGCAATCGGCTGCAGTCCAATAGGCCCTGAGGTCTACTCCCAGTGTCCCCTGTCATGCCCATTGCTTTCATGAAAACTGTGCATTTTTAAGTTAACTACCTTGTTCTTATACGATATGTTCTATTTATAAAAAAATGTATATGCTCTGTTTTAGCACTTGTTGGCAGTACACTGGCTAGTGGTTATGATTATCTTTCAGGTGTAGAGCAAAAGCTTGCAGTCCGATAGTCCCTGGATTCAACTCCCATGTCCCGATCTTACAAATTGTTTTAATGCAAACTGTATAATTTTAAGTGAACAAATGTTGTTCCTATGCAAAATGTCTTATTTATGATAAAGTGAAAAGGAATGTGTTAGCGCACTTTTTGGCAGTACAACAGTTAGTGGTTAGGGAATTAGCTCAGTGGTAGATCTATCGGCTGCAGTCCGATTGGCCCTGGGTTCAACTCCCAGTGTTCCCTTTCTTGCCCCTTGTTTTAATGCAAACTGTTCAATTTTAAATGAAGTAATTCTGTTCCTATACGATATGTTTTATTTACTAAAAAATAACATACAGTTAGTGTTTTAGCAATTTTTGCAGTCCTCTAGCAAGAAATTTGGGTTATGGCTCAGTAGAAGAGCAATCGGCTGCAGTCCGATAGGCCCTGGGTTCAACTCCCAGTGTCCCCTTTCTTGCCCCTTTTTTTAATGCAAACTGTTCAATTTTAAGTGAATTAATTTTGTTCCTATACCGTATGTTAATTTTACTAAAAAAACATACAGTTAGTGTTTTAGCACTTTTTGCAGTACCCTAGCAAGAACCTGGGCATATAGCTCAGTAGATGAATAATCAGCTGCAGTCCGATAGGCCCTGGGCTCAACTGCCAGTGTCCCCTTTCTTGCCCCTTGTTTTAATGCAAACTGTTCAATTTTAAGTGAATTAATTTGGTTCTTATACCGTATGTTAAATTTACTAAAAAAACATACAGTTAGTGTTTTAGCACTTTTTGCAGTACCCTAGCAAGAACCTGGGCATATAGCTCAATAGATGAGTACTCAGCTGCAGTCCGATAGGCCCTGGGTTCAACTCCCCGTGTCCTCTTTCTTGCCCAATGTTTTAATGCGAACTGTGCATTTTTAACTGAAGTAATGCTGCTCCTCTAAGATATGTTTTACTTATTGAAAAAACATACAGTTAGTGTTTTAGCACTTTTTGCATTATACAAGCAAGAAGTACGAGATAAGCTCACTGGTAGAGCAATCGGCTGCAGTCCGATAGGCCCTGGGTTCAACTCCCAGTGTCCCCTTTCTTGCCCCTTGGTTTAATGCAAACTGTTCAATTTTAAGTGAATTAATTTTGTTCCTATACCGTATGTTAAATTTACTAAAAAAACATACAGTTAGTGTTTTAGCACTTTTTGCAGTACCCTAGCAGGGACTTGGGCATATAGTTCAGTAGAAGAGCAATCGGCTGCAGTCCGATAGGCCCTGGGTTCAACTCCCATGTCCCGATCTTACAAATTGTTTTAATGCAAACTGTGTATTTTTAAGTGAACAAATGCTGTTCCTATGCAATATGTCTTGTTTATGATAAAGTGAAAAAGAATGTGTTAGCACACTTTTTGGCAGTACAACAGCTAGTGGTTGGGGAAATGGCTCAGTGGTAGAACTATCGGCTGCAGTCCGATTGGCCCTGGATTCAAACCCCGGTGTCCTTTGCTTGCCCATTGTTTTAATGCAAACTGTTCATTTTTAAGTGAAGTAACTCCGTTCCTATATGATATGTTTTATTTATTAAAAAATATGCATTTTGTGTTTTAGCACTTTTTGCAGTGCTCTAGCAAGAAATTGGGGATATAGCTCAGTGGCAGAGCAATCGGCAGCAGTCCGATAGGCCCTGGGTTCAACTGCCAGTGTCCCATTTTTTGCACCTTGTTTTAATGCAAACTGTTCAATTTTAAATGAAGTAATCCTGTTCCTATACCATTTATTTTATCTACTAAAAAAAACATACATAAAGTACACCAGCTAGTAGTTGGGGACATTGCTCAGTGGTAGAGCAATCGACTGCAATCTGATAACCCCTGGGTTCAGCTCGAAGTGTCACCAGTCTTGCCCATTGTTTTAATGCAAACTGTGGATATTTATGAGAAGTAAGTCTGTTCCTATACGATGCGTTTTCTTTTTAAAAAAAACATACTTTTGGTGTTTTAGCACTTTTTGCAGTGCCCTAGCAAAAAGTTGGGGATATAGCTCAGTGGTAGAGCAATCGGCTGCAGTCCAATAGGCCCTGGGTTCTACTCCGAGTGTCCCTATCATGTCCATTGTTTCACTGCAAACTTGGCACTTTTGAGTGAAGTAATGCTGTTCCTATACGATGTTTTTTATTTATTTAAAAAAGCATACATTTTGTGTTATAGCACTTTTTGCTGTAAGCTAGCAAGAAATAGGGGAAATGGCTCAGTGGTAGAGCAATCGGCTGCAGCCCGATAGGCCCCGGGTTCAACTCCCAGTGTCCCCTTTCTTGCCCCTTGTTTTAATGCAAACTGTTCAATTTTAAGTGAAGTAATTCTGATTCTATGTGATATGTTTTATTTACTAAAAAAAAACATACAGTTAGTGTTTTAGCAATTTTTGCAGTACTCTAACAAGAATTTTGGGTTATGGCTCAGTAGAAGAGCAATCAGCGTCAGTCCGATAGGCCCTGGGTTCAACTCCCATTGTCCTTTTTCTTTCACCTTGTTTTAATGCAAACTGTTCAATTTTCAGTGAAGTAATTTTGTTCCTATACCATATGTTTTATCTACTAATAAAAACATACATTTAATGTTTTAGCACTTTTTGCAGTAATCTCTCAAGAATTTGGGCATATAGCTCAATAGAAGAGCAATCGGCTGCAGTCCATTAGGCCCTGGGTTCAACTCCCAGTGTCCCCTTTTTTCCCCATTATTTTAATGCAAACTGTTCAATTTTAATTGAAGTAATGCTGTTCATCTACGATGTTTTATTTAATAAAAAAACCATAATTTTTTTGTTTTAGCACTTTTTGCAGTACTCTAGCAAAAATTTGGGGATATAGCTCAGTGGTAGAGCAATCGGCTGCAGTCCATTAGGCCCTGAGGTTTACTCCAAGTGTCCCCTGTCATGTCCATTGCTTTAATGAAAACTGCGCATTTTTAAGTTAACTACCTTGTTCTTATACGATATGTTCTATTTATAAAAAAATGTATATGCTCTGTTTTAGCACTTGTTGGCAGTACACTGGCTAGTGGTTATGATTATCTTTCAGGTGTAGAGCAAAAGGTTGCAGTCCGATAGTCCCTGGATTCAACTCCCATGTCCCGATCTCACAAATTGTTTTAATGCAAACTGTGTTTTTAAGTGAACAAATGCTGTTCCTATGCAAAATGTCTTATTTATGATAAAGTGAAAAAGAATGTGTTAGCACACTTTTTGGCAGTACAACAGTTAGTGGTTAGGGAAATAGTTCACTGGTAGATCTATCGGCTGCAGTCCGATTGGCCCTGGGTTCAAACCCCTGTGTCTTTTGCTTGCCCATTGTTTCAATGCAAACTGTTCAATTTTAAGTGAAGTAACTCCGTTCCTATATGATATGTTTTATTTATTAAAAAATATGCATCTTGTGTTTCAGCACTTTTTGCAGTGCTCTAGCAAGAAGTTGGGGATATAGCTCAGTGGCAGAGCAATCGGCTGCAGTCCGATAGGCCCTGGGTTCAACTCCCAGTGTCCCCTTTCTTGCACCTCGTTTTAATGCAAACTGTTCAATTTTAAATGAAGTAATCCTGTTCCTATACCATTTGTTTTATCTATTAAAAAAACATACATTAAGTACACCAGCTAGTAGTTGGGGACATTGCTCAGTGGTAGAACAATCGGCTGCAATCTAATAACCCCTGGGTTCAACTCGAAGTGTCACCAGTCTTGCCCATTGTTTTAATGCACATTGTGGATATTTAGGAGAAGTAATTCTGTACCTAAACGATGTGTTTTCTTATTAAAAAAACATACCTTTTGTGTTTTAGCACTTTTTGCAGTACCCTAGCAAAAAGTTGGGGATATAGCTCAGTGGTAGAGCAATCGGCTGCAGTCCAATAGGCCCTGGGTTCTACTCTGAGTGTCCCTATCTTGTCCATTGTTTCACTGCAAACTTGGTACTTTTGAGTGAAGTAATGCTGTTCCTATACGATGTGTTTTATTTATTTAAAAAAGCATACATTTTGTGTTTCAGCACTTTTTGCAGTACTCTAGCAAA
This sequence comes from Watersipora subatra, assembly GCF_963576615.1. Lineage (NCBI taxonomy): Eukaryota > Metazoa > Bryozoa > Gymnolaemata > Cheilostomatida > Watersiporidae > Watersipora > Watersipora subatra. Next base: position 12,177,538 of record NC_088717.1, read on the forward strand.
AAGTAGGAGAGATAGCTCAGTGGTCGAACAATCGGCTGCAGGCTGATGGGCCCAGGGTTCGAATCTGGTGTCCCATTGTTTGCTCATTTTTTCAGTGGAAACTGTGCATTTTCACGTGAAGTAATGCTGTTCCTTCACAAAATGGTTTATTTACAAAAAACACACATGTTTGGTTTTAAGACATATTGGCAGTGCAACAAAGTGGATGGGGATATAGTTAAGTGATAGTGTAACTGGCAGCAGTCCGACAGGTGCTTATTGTTTTAGTGCGAACTGTGGATTTTAACGTGAAGTAATGCTGCTCCTATACAATATGTTTCAATTATTAAAAAAAACATACATTATGTGTTTTAGCACTTTTTGCAGTACACTAGCATGAAGTTGGGGATATAACTTAGTGGTAGAGCAATTGGCTGCAGACCGATAGGATCTGGGTTCAACTGTCAGTGTCCCCTTTCTTGCACCTTGTTTTAGTGCAAACTGTTCATTTTTAAGTGAAGTAATGCTGTTCCTTCGCAAACTCTTTTATTTACAAAAACGCACACATGTTCGGTTTTAGGACATTTTGGCAGAACAAAAAAGTGGATGAGGATTCAGCTCAGCGGTGGAGCAATCGGCCGCATTTTGAGAGGCCTTGGATTTGACTCCCAGTGTCCCCTGTCTTGCCCATTGTTTTAATGCAAACTGTGCATATTTAATTGAAGTAATTCTGTTCCTATACGATATGTTTTATTTACTAAAATAAAGATACAGTTAGTGTTTTAACAATTTTTGCAGTACTCTAGCAAAAATTTTGGGTTATGGCTCAGTAGAAGAGCAATCAGCTGCAGTCCGATAGGCCCTGGGTTCAACTCCCAGTGTCCTCATTCTTGCCCCTTGTTTTAGAGCAAACTGTTCAATTTTAATTGAAGTAATTCTGTTCCTATACGATATGTTTTATTTACTAAAAAAAAACATACAGTTTGTATTTTAGCAATTTTTGCAGGAATCTCTCAAGAATTTGGGCATATAGCTCAGTAGAAGAGCAATCGGCTGCAGTCCGATAGGCCCTGGGTTCAACTCCCAGTGTCCCCTTTTTTGCCCGTTATTTTAATGCAAACTGTGCATTTTCAAATGAAGTAATGCTGTTCCTCTACAATATGTTTTTTTTCATTATAAAAAACATACATTTTGTGTTTTAGCACTTTTTGCTGTTAGTTTGCAAGAAGTAGGGGATATAACTCAGTGGTAGAGCAATCGGCTGCAGTCCGATATGCCCTGGAATCAACTCCCAGTGTCCCCTTTTTTGCCCTTCTTTTCAATGACAACTGTGCATTTTGAATTGAAGTATTGCTGTTCCTATACGATATGTTTTATTTATTAAAAACCATACATTTTGTGTTATAGCACTTTTTGCTGTAAGCTAGCAAGAAATAGGGGATATGGCTCAGTGGTAGAGCAATCGGCTGCAGTCCGATAGGCCCTGGGTTCAACTCCCAGTATCCTTTTTTTTGCCCGTTGATTTAATGAAAACTGTGCATTTTTAAGTGGAGTATTGCTGTTCCTCTACGACATGTTTTATTTATTTATTTAAAAAAGCATACATTTTCTGTTTCAGCACTTTTTACAGTACTCTAGCAAAAAGTAGGAGATATAGCTCAGTGGTAGAGCAATTGGCTGCAGTCCTATAGGCCTTGGGTTCAACTCGCAGTGTCCTCTTTTTTGCCCATTTTTTTAATGCAAACTGTGCATGTTCAAGTGAAGTAATGCTGTTCTTTCACTAAGCGCTTTATTCACAAATACACACACATGTTCGGCTTCAGGACATTTTTGCGGTACAAAAAAGTATATGAGGATATAGCTCAGTGGTGGAGCAATCGGCAGCATTTTGAGAGGCTTTAGGTTTAACTCCCAGTGTCCCCTGTCTTGCTCATTGTTTTAGTGCAAATTGTGGAATATTAAGTTAAGTAATTTTGTTCCTATACTTTATGTTTAAGTTATACAAAAAACATATATGTTTTGTTTTAGCACTTTTCGTGGTAGACTGGCAAGAGGTTGGGGATATAGCTCAGTGGTAAAGCAATCGGCTGCTGCCCAACAGGCACTGGGTTCAACTTCCAGTGTCCCATGTTTTGCCCATTGCTTTAATGAAAACTGTGCATCTTTAGGTGAAGTAATGCCGTTTCCTCACAAAATGTTTTATTTACAAAAAATATGCACACATTTTCGATTTTAGGACATTTTGGCAGTACACTGGCTAAAGTTTGGAGATATAGCTCAGTGGTAGAGCAATCGACTGCTGTCCGATTGGCCCTTAGATCAGCTCCCAGCACCCCTTTATTTGTCATAATGTAGTAATGTAAACGGTGCAATTTTAGGTGAAGTAATTCTGTTCCTCTACGGTATGTTTCATTTATTAAAAAACATACACTTTGTGTTTTAGCACTTTTCGCATGTCAATAGCAAGAAGCTGGAAATATAGCTCAGTGGTAGAGCAATCGGCAGCATTTTTAGATGCCTTTGGTTCTACTCCCAGTGTCCTCTGTTCTGCCCATTGTTTTAATGAACACTGAGCATCTTTAGGTGAAGCAATCCTGTTCTTATACGAGATGTACTATTTATATATAAATGTACATGTTCTGTTTTAGTACTTTTTTGCAGTACCTGGCAAGAAGTTGGGGATGTAGCTCAGTAGTAGAGCAATCGGCTGCAATCCATTAGGCCCTGGGTTTAATGCCAAGTGTCCCCTTTCTTGCCTCTTGTTTTAATGCAAACTGTGGATTTTTAAGTGAAGTAATGCTGTTCCTTCACAAAATGGTTTCTTTACAAAAACGCACACGTGTTCGGTTTGAGAACATTTTGTCAGTACAAAAAAGTGGATGAGGATATAGCTCAGTGGTAGAGCAATCGGCTGCAGTCTGATAGGCTATCGGTGCAACCCTTGTGTCCCCAAACTTGTATCATTGTCTTTATGTGAAGAATTCCGTTTTAAATGAGTTGATGCTGTTCCTCCAGAATATCTTTCTGTTTTACAAAAACACAAAAACATGTAGTTGGAGCTGACATCCGTGTCACTTCCATTGTAGCATTGTCTCACTATTATTAATAAACAGAATTATTTTGAAACAAATATTGTCTTACTCCTACAAGTCTTCCTGTTTGAAAACTCATACATGATCTATTTTTGTAATTTTTATCAGTACACTTGTTATTTGACTGGGATATCACTCAGTGGCAGAGCAAACGACAGCACTGCATTTGGCTCTGGGTTCAATTTCCAGTGTCTTTATTTCGTAGCAGCGTTGCAATGCAACTGTGTTATTTGCTAATGTAATAATGCGTTATTCATAACTATTAGTTATCTGCTCTTGCTCATTCTGCCAGCGTTTGCTTGTCAATGCCAAGAGCTGACCCTGCATTGAAGGTAAGCTTCATGATTTGCAAACATTTTATTGCCGTTTTGGCTTGTGCAGTTGGGGCAGATTTTTCTTAACCATATATAGCAGCTACTCCATTCCTAGGACATGTTTCTGTTGTGCTGTTTTGTCATTCTGTTTGAATTAGCTGATTCTGCCCAGGCTTGTCTGGATGGCAGCCCTTCCCGAGCTCAAAATTCTTCAAACATGGTTTTAGCGGTTTCAGCTCATCCCATGTTTTTAAACTTGTTTTCTTTCAGGCATCTCCCAATAATAGTAAGATGGCCTCTTACATACTGTCCAGGTTTTGTGCGACCTTCACTTTCCTCCACTAGTACAAGACTCGTGCATGAGTACAATACACATATTTCTGCTTAGTTCATCAAGGTGTACAAGAAATGAATCAAGTGACAAGCAATGAACAGGCCCAGAAGAGCTCTGCTTTACTAGACAAATGTTCGGGCTTTTATAGCTGCTAAACTTCGCCCCTGTTCTGCTTGGTTAGATCCAGCACGGCTCAGCCCGGCTCGGCCCGGCTCGGTCCAGCTCGGCTCGGTCTTCAGTCGGTACGGCTCTGGCTTGGCTATGCTTGACTCGGCTGTACATCGGCTTGGCTTGGCTAAATGTAAGGGGACGCAATCCACCGCATGTTCCTGCTGTGCTGTTTTTTCATTCTGTTTCAATTAGCCGATTCTGCCCAGGCTTGTCTGGATGGCAGCCCTTACTGAGCTCAAAGTTTTTCAAACTTGGTTTTAGCGGTGTCAGCTCATCCGATGTTTCTATAGACTTGTTCTTTTTCGGGCATCTCCCAATAATAGCAAGATGGCCTCTTACATACCTCTATCGATCTGTGTCTGCCACTTCTTGGAACCAGGTGATCAAGTACTCAACATTTTAAGTTTCAGTGTACAGAGGTGAGCTAAACAGGTACCGACAGAGGCATCTGTGGCCATCTGATGTATCTGATGCCAAGTTTGGCATTTGAAGCCATTTCAGCACCTGAGGCTGAAGTATAAATATCACTTATTCCAAAGCTTTAAACCAATCAGCCCTTGCCTGGTTCTGCGCTTTTGGCAGGTTTATTGGCCATCTTACAGGAGTTTCCCACCAGTACTAGCTCCTATATCAAATACATAAATGTTATTATCATACCCCTTCTCTTGAGTAATATGCTGCATTTTCTGGCAGAAATACTTATATTTTAGGACTCTTCTCGTTCTTTCATTACATGGTTTGCAAAGCACCATTATCAATTTTCTTTGGTTTTTTAGTATGCGATATGACCTCATATTGCTGTTAACCCGCAGTTGACAATATTCCACCAGGGTGCACCAAAATAGGTGAAAGCAGGTTGGATTCATTTTATTTTTTATTTTGAAATGCCCTAATGGTTATGTGTCAAAAATGGGAAGAGTAAATTCATCAATTCAGGAGTTTAGCTAATATTCTGAGTATCAAAAATAAACTGCAATTACATGTAATAGGTTCAGCGTACATAACAATTCACATACAGAAAATTAGCTTATAAGTTCATATTTGATGTTTTCCTGTTTTGGCTCTGAAGCTAGCAATTATTGAAAAATCAACACAAAGTGTATATAGAATTCTAAACTATATATGTAGTTGTAAAAAGCCTAGATACACAATAGGCATAAATAGGGAGTAGGAGTAATACAGGTTACTAAGACTTTTCTTAAAAATTAAAAAAATGTCTATAAAAGGCTCTTATGTTTTCGCTAGATTTTTTTTGACATTTAAACAAAAAAATTTCAACATCTACCTGTATGCGTTTGGCTGCTTTAAAAAATCCCGTTGTTACAGTACATGAATTGCCATTTTGTTTATCTATGACCGAACAATAAAAATAGGTGACATGTAATCTCATTAGTCATGTAGGATGGTTGCATGTGACTGCAATTATGTGCTTTCATGACTTTCAGGCTTTTCATAAAAGCCAAAATTATTGTTCAGCATAAACAGCGCAAAGGTAATTTTATAGCTATCTAAGCCATGCTACCACTTTGCCTACAATTTTGTGTCAACTCTCTGACTGTGAACAATCCACATTAAATACTGCAGCATCTTATGCACAACTCAACAAGCCTGCACAATCTAACAATGAGCAAAAATCTTTCAAAAATCGCCAATAACTTGAAGAACAGCTAGTCAGCAATTCTATGAAGTATATTGTTATTCAAATTGTATGATAAGCTTTATATTACTTAAGATGATAAATGAAAAGATTTTTTTGAATTAAAATATTCAGTTAGAAAACTTCAAATGGTTAAACAGAACAAAATGAAATTTGATTGTTTGAATTTATACGATAAATAACAATTTTGCGCAACGATGTTCATGGAATTAAATACCCATAGCTAACACTAACATGACAACCGACATCTTTTGATTTCGTTATAACCTATTTTCTCTGGCCAATCCAATCAAAGCAAATCATGCCACGTTGAAACAATACTCGCTATAAACAAAGAGTTTAATCAAATTGAAAAAACTTATAAAAATGTTGCTTGCAGCATTGACAGTAACCTAAAAGTGCCTCAAATCAATTTGTTTAATAATGTTTTTTGCCACTTCTATATTTCTTGAGTTTAATTAGGCTATAGAGCATTTTGCAGCAAAATATTTGGCAGCTACCTTATGGTTAAATAAAAACATTGTGCAAAATTGTATTAGGAATGAACTCTTGAACCCTAATTTTAATAGCTATAAAAGTTTAAATAGGCCTATGACCTTTGCATCTGAATGCCATACAGCATTTAAGCTCTTCCAATAAAACCTTTGTGCCTCAACAACCAATTACTGCTGCCATAGAGTATCATACATGTACATACTTTGCTTATGGTTATGAGAGAATACAATGTTTGCTATAGCTTGGTTCCCATATACGGCAACAACACTGCGGGGCTAACAGCAGTGAAATTTGAACCTATGCGCCAAGTACCGCCGATAGTTGCTGGCAATCAACGCAAAATTCCAGCGCTGTTCAATTTTGGCAAAGAGCTGCAGACAAAACCTTCCCAAAATGCACTATACAGGTGAAGGTCAGCATTTTTGAAATGACATGGCAAGTGAACATTTTTGTGCGATTATTAGCCATGCAGCTTTATGTAAACAGAAGCCGCTGAGCCTAGCGTCGCAAGTGTTTTGCTGCGGGGTCTCGCAATCGATATGGGAACCAGGATTAAGGCTCCTTAGCAAGCTTGTAAGCCGGTACTATGAGTAGCTTTGCTAACCGTGTTACCTTTCATTTGATCAATCAACAATTGATTTATACTGTTTGCTATTAAATCTTCTACAAAAGGTTTAGCGCTGAATTGTTTGTAGGCTGTTCATTAGTCCATTCGAAATGACACAATGCAGTTATATAGAGCTGCTTAACAGTGTTTGCAGCCATTAAGGGCTTCCATCGCTAGTTGAGCAAATGCTGCTACTCATGTGCAGTGTGCTGAAACACCTTCTGTTTTCTTGTCGTCGTTCTGAGCCACATTCCTTGATAGCTCTGCTATATGAATAAGGTAGGTAAAATTGGTGTAACATGTTTTCTGCTAATGTTGAGGGAAATTGTTGATGCAGATAATTATCACTTGATTTACTTAAAATTATCAAAAAGTTTAAGTTTGTGCTATGCTTATAGAAAACATATACTGGAAACTCTAATTTGTTTGAAAAGAAGTTGGGTATATTTTCGCTTATAAGAATGCATGAAGTTGCTTATACAAAGGTAAAAGGGTTTATGATATTTTTGCTACTATTGTGACCAGGTTTACCTGAAAATTGTTAGCTAGACATCCTTTGCCAAAATTGAAAATATGAAGTCATTTTAGAGTTTCCAGTCACTGCAGAACATTAGTTAGAATTTGACAGCTTTTGAGAATTGTTAATACATGTATGCCTTAAAGACAGCGGTAGGATCGTTTTTTTATAAAAAGCTGATGAAAGTTAACTCATTTGCTTTAGCTATTATATGATAAAATATCAGGAAGTTATATCCTTAGCTATTGTATGATATGATATCAGGAAGTTATATCCTTAGCTATTGTATGATACGATATCAGGAAGTTATATCCTTGGCTATTGTATGATACGATATCAAGAAGTTATATCCTTAGCTATTGTATGATACGATATCAGGAAGTTATATCCTTAGCTATTGTTTGATACGATATCAAGAAGTTATATCCTTAGCTATTGTTTGATACGATATCAGGAAGTTATATCCTTAGCTATTGTATGATACGATATCAGGAAGTTATATTCTACACTATTCATGCTCTGTTCTACCCACAATTTTGTCAAACCAAAAAAATTGATAACTTCAGCTTTGATAACCAAATTAACAAGATTCGTTGTCACGATCTAAAGCGATACAAACACAATATACATTAAATCAACGATAATCTCTCATCATTTCAATAACATACTTTGCGTCATTTTGATTTATTCATTAGCTTCCTATCAAATTAGATTATATATTAATTTTGTTTAAACCGGACTGCTGATTTCAACACAAGCTCCTAGCCTAATTGTTACATCAATTTTAGCCAGGATGTCTGCCAGTCGGAACAAAGGAAAAGGTCTCGGAGCTACTTCGACTAAAAAAGGTTCCGGACAAAAAGGTAAGATGAATAACCAAACGACTTTTTTACAGTTTGGGATTATTGTTCTAAATTTGTAAAAGGCATAGATGCTATTGATAGGATGAGCTAAAATTGATGCAGTAGGCTCGTCTGATAATTTTAGCTTTTCTTTTACTATTGTAAAAGAGCAACTGTCCTTCAGGTAGCCATTGGAAAATTAGGTGTAATAACACTTATACACTACATAAAATGTGACTTGATCAAATACCAGCAACAATCGTAACCAGTGAACGGTAGAAAAGTATGCTATTACTAATGAATGCCCGTGCAACACCGGACATTCACCTAGTATATATATTTAGACTATATAGTAGAGAATTAGTACAGTATATATTACACAATATATGTATTGTTATATACAGTATATATTGGGATTAGTTCCGATCATGAATTGAGTCTCCCAGGTCTCTGGAAAACAACCCAAGCTTTAGTAGACATTAATCCTGAACTCTGTGTAGCACAAGATTGTATATGACCGGTTCTTCATTTGTTTTTCAGACTAGACAAAGCTTTTTTTTATAAATATTAACACTAAGCTCCTGTAAAGTACAAAACAATAAGGACTGCATACAAGTTACTGAACATGTCAATCAGCAGAAAACATAGCTACATTGATTGGGCTGGTGGAAGCAAACTATTTAATTTGTAATCAAGTCAGCAACCAAACTGTAATTAATGTAATTACTGTTTAGTGTGATAGTGCAATCCAGAAAAGCAATGAACAGGTTTTAGTTTACAGCTTCTATTAAATAACATAGAGAGTGCTAGCTGGGCACCTAGACTACCCGTTGAATAATTATCTTCACTTCCGCTATAGCCTTCGAGCTTAAGAATAACTATCTTTCACCTCTGTTGTTATTAGTTCTAGAAACATCCAAATATTAGTGGTTGAAAAAAGCTTGAAGCTTTTTAGAGTTACAAGTAAAATTACAAACAAAACAACCATAATGGTGATAACGGTCTATTTAGCTTTAGATGCCTATGTAGCTATTTTTACTAGCTACGAGCTATAAAATGTACATTGTATTCTGGTTAAAAACAAACTTACTGTGATACTTTATTTGAATTGGCCTATTTCCACATATGTTGAAATACACAAAAAAATGCATACTTTTGGGAAGTTTAAAAAAAAAAAATTTAAAACAAGTATATCAGATTATCCATCTAATTACCTATTTCTTATGTTGGCTCACAAAAAGTTTTATTATGCTGGATACCGCAGGTCAACTGTAACCTGTTTTAGTGGCAATGTGGCAAAACCATTTTTAATTAAAATAAAATGTAAAATCTATCAAAATTTCACTTCAATCGATACATCTAAAATAGTAAAGTCATCTGGAGAGATCTAAACCATTTTTTTGTAAGTTTAAAAAAATATGTAATCAAATTGTAGCAAGGAACAAATATGGGTCCAAATATGTTTCACCGGGACTTCAAGGTTTGATGCCAGAAGTGATGGACCAATCAAAGGTGGTAGAGAATGACTCAACGGGTAAGTTAGGCGTGAAAACGTAATTTTTTCAAATGACCTATGACATTTCTGGATACAACTTTAACTAGGTTGACTTGAAAGTTGTTAGCTAGAATTCACTCTAAAGTGGAAAACACAAAGTAATTTTTGAACTTCCAGTGACTGTAAAACTTTATTTAAATTTGGTCAACTTTTAAAAATTATTAATACATGTATGTCTTAATCTCGAATCAGTGGCAAGTTGATTTCTATAGAAAAATAGTAGTAATTAGCTCATTTGGCTTATTTACTGTGTGCTACGATACTGGGAAGTTATCGTCTACACCTTACTCGCTCTGTCCTACCCAAACTTTTACTGGACAAAAAATGTCTACAGCTTTCCCTGTATTAATTTAACTCCACGTACTAACAAGCTTTCTTGTCATGATCTAAGGCTACACAAACATGAAATAAATCGGCAAAACCTTTTGTCACATTTCTAAATTAGTTAAAACTTAAAACTTCAGCTGTGACTAAAAGGAGTTTTTATTTCAAAATTGACAATGCACTTATAAAATATTATTCAAATACTTTAATCATATCGGAGGAGCTTTTCTCTAAAACATTTCCTTCCTTTGCTCCACAAGAAGGTGCAATGGATTATTACCATTTTTCAAAAGCTATAACATTTTAATATAAGGCGGCGAATTACAAAATCTTTTAATTTAGAGATTCAATACAAAACTTGATGCGCCACCATGTCACAACAGGGTCGATTTTTACAGTTTACAAGATTAAACATATCTGAAATCAATTAAAGAAATGGTTAAGTTAAAAGCAGTATACTCTGATCAAGTGTACAAATACTGTCAAAAATCTCACCAAATAAAATCTCACCAAATGCTCAATTTAAACAATTGAATACTGTACATTTTACTAATTGAAAAAAACTGTTTGTTTACCAACTTTTTTCTCCTTATTTTAGAGGCTTTATACAGGAAACTATATTGGTTGTTTTTACATTGTTCTTTTCATAAAAAAACAATTCTGATTTTTATCAATCAAATCTTCACTGTAAAAATGTTTTATATAGTGGGAGATATTTATACAATTGTACAGAACAAAAAATGAAAGCTGCAATGCTCTGAATGTTGTTACATATTAGTTAGACTAAGAATAGTTAATTATGACCATGCACAGTTTGTATATTTGTTAGAATGTGGCAAGATAATTTTTAGAAAAAAAATTTATTCTAGTAAAAAAATCTTAATAAATTTATTAAAATAAATTTATTTTAATGAATTATAAAATTAATTTATTGTAATTTATAAGATGCGAACCACAGTAGAATGCTGCATGAGTTATAAAAGTTTTAAGAAATATCCAACAGTTGCTGACTCAAAGTTAACACGTTAAATTGTTCTGATAAAAATTTAAAACAAAATATAGTTTGCTAAGATTTTTTCACAAGAAACTGAAGCCAGATTATGTCAAAGGGTAAATGACTGCAAGTACTTGCAGTAGTTCTTAAGAGAGAAGACTTGGAGTTTCCAGTAAATCCATTTCTGGCTACGCTTGGGCTGAATTGTGCCTAAATTTACATCTTGCTAAAACTTGCTTTACCAATAAGTACAATCAAAATATTTTCAATTTAATTACTACAGCATGCATTTAGCTGTGCTTAAAGTTTATTAAACTTATCTTAAAAATAAGTACCTATCATTTTGTCAAGGAAAATGAGGGACACAAAAATATTATTACATTGTTATGAGAAAACGATACTGTAAATTTTACCACACTTTTTCCAGTATACCAAGTTGAATATCGAGTCTCAAAACAGGAAGTAGAAGTCTGCTGGCATTTAATCCACAACTGGAAAAGAATGACACTAATAGAGATACAAGATGCTATTGGTGACGATTACATCACTCATCTCAAATGTCACGGACAAATTCCTCAACTAAGTGCTATTGCTCCACAGTTGCAAAGCCTCATACTTGATGGCGTTTCAAACCAATCTCAGCTTCACAGGTATACACCATGAACTGTATATTCGACGTGAGGTTATGATAGTAATTGTGGTTTAGAAGCTGAAAAAAGGGGTTGGTCATTCAAAAATTAATCTAATCATAAAGATATTAATGTCAGTCATTCAGCGCGTCCAAGACTTAAGGATGTTAACTTGCACAACCTTTCAGTAGATTTTATTACAAAAGTATCAGTATTTTTTCACGATTTGCAATTGTTTTTAAATCTTTGAGCTAATCTGAGTTCCAAGATCTTTATAAATTAAAATTGACAAAACATAATTGTGGTTAAAACTCCCAGATCATGCTAAAGTGGTATTATTATGTGTAAAGTTGAATGCAATAACTGATATTAACAATAGCAACTGGAGGTAGCAAAACTTTGCACCAATTTGTTGGCAAATTTAAATGTAAACGTAAAACAAACTCAAAGTTTTTTTCTCCAGAAAGTTTGTTATAATTGATAAACATAAATTGCATTTTAAACATGGCACTTTAAACATGATCAAGCTTTGGCGACTTTGATTACTGTAGCATCCTGGCAGTAAGATCACATCAAAAACACTCGCAAATAACAGACAAATATCAATACTTTCCGATAAAATCTGCTAAAATTTTGTGTAATTTCAGCTCTAAAACCTTCTGCATTGTCCTACAGTTCATATTATCATGCCTAAGTACTAGTTTAGTGGTGTGTAGATAATTTGACCTGCAGTATACATGTATCTACTTTCTAACCAACCTACATTTTAACCGAGCTTATGCTAAATAATTTTAGGCCAACAGAAATTAGGTTATAGCTCAAAACCATATTATATTGTTAACTAATAATTTCAAAGAATTGAAACACCAATGATTTTTATGTTTATCAATTATCACAAACTTTTTGGTGAAAGAGAACTTAGAGTTGTTCTACATATACAGCTGTGAAAAATGAGAGGCTAGCTGAATGTAATTTTTTTTGCTTGATTTATCATAGTATAAATTAAAATATTAATAACCAAAAATTATAAAAGACATTTTTTGTGAACATTTTCTGTTTACACATTTTCTGATATAACATTAAACTTGAATAAAAAGTATTTATGCATTGTTGATGTCCTCCAAATAAAGCATTAATAGAAAGAGTTGCAGTGAAATAACACTTTTTACTTGTCTTCACTTAATTAAATTTTATGTTGTAATTGCTCTCCATTGCCTCAATATAAAAAGTACACTCATAAACAAAATATGTAAACTGTGTTGAATTTGCATCTCATTTTAGTCATAAAGACAAGCATTGTGCAAAACTTAATTGCAGGCTGACAACAGAACAAATACTTATCATCAAAATAGGAAGCCAGCATGCAGCTGCTATTATGACACTGAATGCAAAAGTGCTGGGTAATTCCTAACTAAAATGACAATTGTTTAATTAGGGCAGTAAAATTTAATACAATATATTAAGAAAAATGTAACATACAGAAACTTGTTTTTGTTAAAATATATTAGTTGAAATTTCAAGATGAGTATTGAAAGACAGAAAAGATTTTGGTCTCATAAACTCTCTAAAATTCAAGCTGAAAGTCAATAACATTTAACTGCAAAGCTTAGCTGGCTAAAAGTGGGCCTAAATTTCTAAAACTACCATAAAAGTAGATGAATAATCCTATGATATGCCTTTGATGTCTGCAACTGCTAAAAATTGAAGTTTTCAAGCTTCTGGCCTGAGCTATTGATTCAAGTTTTACCAGATATTTTATCACTAAAGATTGTTCACATTTCTGTTGAAGAATAACTGCCTTGCCACAGTTGAAACAGCTGGACCTTACAAACAATGACTTATCATCTGGTCTTCCAAGCGTCATAGGAGAGCTTACTTCTCTCCAAAAGCTTAAGCTGTCCTATTGCAATCTTCATGACCTTCCATCAAGGTATAGGAACCTTGCAATATTTGAATCGAGCTAAATGTTCTACTAGCAAAATAACTGCAGGTTTCCTAATTCAGATGGCAGATTTAAATATTTTACTAAATTCATTGTAGCTTCTCTCACCTAAAGCAGTTGGCAGACTTAAACCTCAACAACAACCAATTCTCTTTGGGTCTTCCAAGCGTCATCTGTGAACTAAAGTCTTTAGAAGTTCTCAAGCTTTCCTACTGCAAATTATCCAGTCTCCCTAAGAGGTTAGTGAGACCATATATTTCAGTGAAAGTTCCATAAAGATGTGCGGTAACTCATAATTTAATTCTTACCATTATGGGAACATGAACCAACATTACTGTTCGAGCAATTATCAGCTGCCAGTTTATCTAAAGTGCCATTGTTAATGTTTGCTTAATTTGTTCCTGCAACTTTTGTTTTAGAATCAGCAAAAAGTATTGCTTCATATTTTAGTGATTATAAGTCTAAATTTTAATTATATAAATTTGTTCTAGTAGGATAATTGCAATTCTATTACAAAAAAGTATTTACTGGCATGAGTCTAAATTATGTTCAAACTTCTTTGTAGAATTTCCTTCCTCACCATGTTGCAAGATGTAGACCTCAGTGGCAATGACTTCTCCTCTGGCCTACCCAGTGCTATAAGGCATTTCACCTTCTTGTCTAGGCTTTACCTGAACTATTGCCAACTAAAGGATCTTCCCTCATGGTTAGTACTAGCTTGGTCAAAGAGACTAATCACATAGTTTACTTGATATTGTAAATGACATCATCTCAACAATTGTAGCGCCTACATACCATAAAACACTAACTGTTTGTAAACTTGAATAAATTGAGCAGTTTGCTTTTGAACTTAATAACGTTAATTGTATTAGATAAACATTATGCTGTATAGTTTTTTAGGGTTGAAGATACATAATTGCTGAGAATTGAGATACTCACATAACTAAAATATCTCAAAACAAACAATTTCTAAAAAATTTTATTTTTTGGCATTTTCTAATTAGCAATGTCTCAAAAAGGTTAAAGGAATCGTGGTTTGGTAACATTAAAATGTGGTTATAATTATTTCTATAATTCTGTATATACTTTATAATGCTATAACTTGCTGTAATTATAACGATCAACTTTTTGATTTATTTGATAATTAGATATTACTCACAAAAGCCTAATTCCATTCTTACAGGTTAGATGAGCTGAAAAAACTGGATGCAGTGTTTCTGAGTGGAAACGAGTTTGTGGATTTGCCACCTATTATTTTCAAAATAAAAAGTCTGAGTCAACTAAACATCTCAGACACAAAGAGCCTTACAACAATATGCGATGCAATACTTGACTTGACATCTTTAAACCATCTTGGCTGCGAAGATTGCTCAAAACTTGTCTCTCCTCCTTATGCTGTTTGTCAACAAGGCATAAAAGCAATCCGGGAATACTTCATTAGACTAAAATTTGACAAGGGAATTGAACTTTCTGTGGTTCCGATTGCCATTGTTGGAAATGCTCTTGCCGGCAAAACAAGCATTGTCAAAAGTCTAAGAGATGGAAAACGGGTTTTTACAAATCGGTCCGTTTCTGATGTGTCAGCGTTAGATGAAGCGACTAAGGTTTTTGAGGTTCATGACCTGAAACTTCAAAATTCTACAGCAAAGCTGATTGATCATGGTGGTCATGAAGTTTATCATATCGCCTATCAGTACATTTTGAAGGAGAGAAATATTGCGATGTTTGTTGTAAGTCTCAAACAGTTCTGCGAAATAGCAAGCATTCGAGGTGTAAAAGAAGCAGCTAGAGAGACTTGTTGGACTTGGATGTCCCACTTGTATTTAGCTTGTCCACTTCTAGGACCACCTCTTCTAGTATTGACCAATTCTGATGCTTTACTACATCAAGAGCTGCCAGGATGTGTAGAAAATTTTTTGAAAAACTTAGAGCAAATTCGAAATGAACTACTGGAAGAAGAGAAAGAACATTCCAGTCTACAACACAGCAAATTTCACAAGATTCTTCACCTTGCAAACGCTGAAGTACCGATCTTTCACTCTGCAGATATTTTTTTGTTTAGTAGTAACCCTCAAGAAATCACTAACATTGAAAGTCTGAAGTCAGTGCTGGATAAGAGATGCACTGAGTTCAAGACTACTATTCCGACGCTCTGGGATGATTTGAGTCAATTTGTGGATGATAAAAAGGATCTACCGTTCATCGAACTAGTCGCAGTTGAAGAAAAGTTCAACGTTGAAGATTGCCAGACAATCCTAAAGTATATGCACAATATCGGTAGTATTCTGTGGTTTCAACAGATGGAAAGTCTAAAAGGATACATATTCCACAAAACGTCACTTATTACTGAGATGATATCTCTTTTGTTTCACCATCAATCTGAAGTGCAGTGGGAGCAGCGCCTAAAGAACTTCACAGCATTCCGACACAAAAATCAAATGATCAGCAAGGCTAAATATAAGGAGCTTGTCAATGATTTCATGATAAATGGTATCCTTGATGAAGCAGTTCTTTTCTGTCTTCTTGAACGAGAGTCAAAGTTTCCAGCACCAATAGCTTTAGAGCTGCTAAATTGTTTCAAAATAGTTCATGGGCCCGTAAATCGAAACCTTCGAAATGCTTACATTGTACCATACTTTGTGACTTCGTCGATGACTCAGTCTTGGAAGACAGATGGAGAATTACAGTTTCGACTTGATGTTGACTTAGGAGGGCTTCCATTACCTTTCTATGGTTATCAGCTGGCAACGGTAGCATTTCTAAACACAGATTCTCGACCAACAGCTACTAGGAAAGCAACAAAAAATGGGGCCACTATTTATCATGGCAAAATGTCTAGTCACTTTATTCACTTCTGCAATGAGAAGAAAATTACCATACAAGTATCAAGCGTGGTAGAACAACTGACAACCTCATGGAAACATCTGCTAGAAACCACCAAAGCTTTGCTTGAATACATCTGCTTTATTTGGATAGCCTGCAGACCATCAGTACAAATCTTCTGCACACACTGCCTTTATTTGAGAGACCCAAAACCAGGCGTCTTTGTGGACCCTGATTGGTTTTATCCAACATTTTTTCCATCCTTCTGTGAAACCAGTGTACATCTCGACCCTCAACAGTTTTCCGGAGTAGAGCCAATATTTTGCAGCAAGCAGCGAGCTGAAATCTGTCATCTATTGATGCCCGTTGTTCCCACACCTCTTGTATTCCCTTGTACGTCACGCAAGTAATAAAATGTTAATCATCTGGTGCAGAAACTAATATTATTGATATTAATGGTTTATAAATTAAGATGCATTTTAATACTTATTGTAAGTGAATAAATAATTGAGATTCTAAACATTTATGGAGCTTAAAAGAATATGAAAAAACTAATTTTCATCCATACATGGACTTTTGCCAAATCATGGTTTGATCTGTACACTGTTGTTATCAACAAACTTGATCTATTAAAACTATTAGACATGTTCAGGCATTCTGTTTGTTTTAGGCTATAAGTTGACAGCTGAGGAAATCGAAATAGTGTCACAGTATCTCTCCGGATTATCTCAGCATCGTATTGTTTCATCTGGTGAGAAATTACTATTCTTTTTTAAATCTTTCTTTTGAACACTTTAGACTGAAGCCGCACATTTTATTTGGTGTTTTAATAAAAGTTTTAGTAAATACATGACATGCATAGTTGGTGTCATAGAGAGCCTTCCAAATATTAATGTGTTAAGAACAACTTTAAAAGTTAATGGTTTTACTAGGAAGTTAGAACCTGTCTCTTTAATGCATCATAAACAAAAACAAAAGATGCCTGTCATTCTACACCAGCCGTTCCCAACTACCTTGGAGCCATGGACCCCCTGAGCTCCTATCTAAAAGCCATGCACGAACCCCTTTATAAACATCATAATATATGGTGTTTATAACAATGCATTGTAAATTGAAATATTTTATATTCCATGGATTTTAGTATATCACTGAAATCGAAGAGGGAGAGAGAATTACTTGTTTGCTGGTTAGAGGTTTTGTTGTTTTGTACTACTAACCGGAAATCAGGTACTATCCAGCGATTGATGCGCATAGGTGATAAAAGTCTGACATAAAAGTCTGACCCAAAAATCTAACAAGGCAATGCGACTACCCCGCGGGACTTGCATTAGCCCCGAAACCCAGGCTAGCACAATCCCAACAGAGCTCGATCATTAAACCCCGCCCATATGATAGCCGTTGCCTATCCTTTTAGAGTTTTATATCATTGATCCATTCACTACAAGATAGAAATAGCTGTAAATAACTAGCTAAAAAAACCATTACTGGCACCAGCTTGTGGACCCCCCTCAAAACCTCCTGTGGACTCCTAGGGGTCCATAGACCACCAGTTGGGAACCACTGTTCTACAATGTACCTTAAAATTTTTTTCTGCTGCAGGATGTTTACATGCAATTACGTGTAGGTAATAATACTGTAACTTCAAAACGAAACTAAAGTACACGCAGTGTGCTGCCATACTTGGCTAAATTCTGAAACAGTTATCAAAAAGTAAACTTTAACTTACACTCATTCAAATGACTTATCCAATAGAAAGACACAACTGATAAAAATAAGACCTTTACATTCATTTTTATTAGGTTTTTAAGATGTAGAGTATCATTTTGTGTTTAACAATATGTGACCATATTTCTCAAACCCTTAGTACACTTACAGCTACACAACAAGTTTCATCAACAATAGAATCAACTAGTGAGGGTGCCAAGCATACAACCCGTGTTCATGCATGCTCATATGGTGATGAGAGTGAGCTATCAGACAGCCTTGACTACTTAGATGAAACCATGAAAGAGTTGGCTAGCGTCCGGCTTAGGCTAAACCAATGCAGAAAAGCATGTATTCGAAACCTTTTCCATTCTCCTCAAGTAAGTTACTACCTCCTGTCGTAAGAAGTAGCTAATAATAATTATTATTATATAATAAGAAAAAATGGTACAGAAATGATATCAAAAAACAGAACACAAAATATTGGTCTGAAAGGCTTTACATGGACAATACCTGAAGCAGATAAAAATTTACAAAAGAGAAAATTGTTATAAGTTAATAAAGTGGTTTTATAAGAGAGTAACTGGAAGGCTGATAATTGCAGCATAAAACCAAGTGTTACCTACAAGATGGCGGAAAGTCAATGTAGAAAACCAACAAGGATAACCTAAATGCAGGTGGTGTAGCAAAAGACAAAACTATGTTTTACACACTGAGTGTGTGTAGAAAACTTGCTCAGTGTGAATATAAGAAGAGGTATGACAAGTTTACACAGCTTGTACATTGAAACTTATGTTGTAAGTATGAACTACCACATGCAGTGAACTAGTACAACCATGCAGCTGCAATTGTTGCTGATAGCAACAAGGTAAAAACCCTGTGGAAATTCACCATACAAATAGACCATATCATACAGGCAAGGAAACCAGACACATCAGTACTAGATAAGGAACTAGCTCATGAGAAGCTATTAGATATTGCAGTGCCCAGAGATAGAAGAGTGAACAGAAAAAAAAGAGATAAGTACTGGGAACTAGCTAGAGATAGGAAAACTGAGGAGGGCGTCAGTGAGTGTGATACCTGCTGTGATTGAAGCAGATGAGCATCGGCAAATCTGAAATAGAAGTTTAGAAAGTTTCACATGGGAAGGAAAGTGATGGGCAGAACATAGTTTTTGCTGTGTTAGGAACTGTTGGGATATTACAAAATGTACTGAATATTTGAGAAAAGTTGATCTTACTGGATACCAGGATGCTACCAGACAAAGAGCTGAGAAAAATTGATTATGGCAATAATAATAATGTTAAGAAAGTCCTGTTCATTGCAGTCCAGTGAAACAATGCTGATAACAACAATCAACAATAGCTGAAATGAAAGCAATAATAATAACAACTGCATCAGAATGTAGTAATACAAATTTTTGTAAAAGAAAGCAATAAAAATTGATCATTTTTGAACACACTGTTATTTAAGCTTGAAAGTATATTTGACAGGTCTTCCATCCTTTTTTATTATGGTGTATGTATAAACAGCAAAGACTATTTTTGTTGAAACAACCAACAAATTGGTGTTTGTAAAAATGTCTAGTAAATGTTTGAACACGAAATACAATAAAAACCTCTGCCATATATGTAGCTGTAAACTTTCGCTCGGGTTTTTGGTATGAGGTAACCATGAAAAAGAAAAAATTGATTGCTCTGGTACACAATACCAGTTGGTAAAACTATATTAACAATATTTTTTGGTTATACATGTAGCACTGCCATAAAAAAATCTCATTTAGTAGCAAAATTGTATAACATTTTGAGAATGAATTCTCAGTTAATTAAATTTGCAGTTTTATTAATTTGAATATTTTTATGTTGTCCAACAATTCTGGTGAAATTGTTGGGCTCCTTAAAACCAATTGATTATTATTAGGTCTATAGAATGACAACTCCTAAGAGAGGTCGTTGTCTGATCATCAACAACAGGAACTTTGCCAAACCTGAAAGTAACCGACCCGGTTCAGAGAAAGATGTAGAAAATCTTGCTAATCTGTTTCGAAGCTTGACATTCACATGGGACAAGATTTACATAGACCTCACTGCACAGGTTTGCATTACCCTCATTTTAAAATATAATGCTGCTAGCAATTCAATCAAAATTTGCAGTAATTACTCATTTTTAAAAGGAGTTGAGTTCTCAAAAATTTCAATTGTTCAATTAATTGATTTTGTTTCAACAATAGCTGAGCTACATAAAAGACTACTATTTAGCTAAAAATTTTAAAGCAAGTACTTTTTTCTTCAACTAATATGTTTTGAAAATACTATCAAAGCAGTTACATTTTGCATGTTTTCATATTGGTGATCACGAAATTGAGCCAACAAGGTCTCGAACTGAGTTTGATAATCATTTATTAATTGAAATTTACTTTGCTTAGTTTATTTGAATCATACCTTAATATTTTGATAGGTTTTGCATTCATATAGTTTTAGAGAATATGCATCAGTTGTTTTGCTTGCGTGTAAATTATATAGTATACTAAATATTATATAATGACACAATTAGTAAAAGCTGACAATTAATAAAAGAGCCAACAAAAGTGCAATTAGGTTTGGAAAACGTTTTAGAGGCCTGCTTTTTATACAGGAGAGAAGTGGGTAATGTGGACAGCTGGGTAATACGGACAGTTAAATTATTAGCTAAAGTTTATAACCAATTCCACCTGTTTCATATTATAAACCTTTCCTTTTCCTGTTAGAAGAAGTCACATGCTAATTTCAAATTCTTTATCCATCTTACATCAATCTGTAAGCATCTTAATAATATATAATATAATATATATAATATATAATATAATAGTTATCATACAAATGATAATTTTAATTGAATTTTACTACTTGGGTTACGTAGTGTGAAGGTTGTTGGAACCTTTGGGGCAATATGTACACAAACAAAGCATATTGTGCTGTTCATCTCTATTGATTGTCAGAAGGCAACTCCTGACTATGACTGAAGTTTATCAAAATTTGTAATAATATATAAGATGGGGGAATGTGGACATGTCCACATTACCTTTATGTCATGTCCAAATTACCCTGTGCTGCAAGGCATATGATATAAACTGCTTAATTTGCTAGTTTCAATGTTAAGTGCAAATTGTTACTACTACTAGGCTTACTAGTAAATTCACTCATATACGTACATGTAAATTTCTCGATCCAACAATTATTTGTCAGTAACTACGAATGCAAAAGTAAATGTTGTTTTGCACCATCTAATGATTGTGATTAGTAGATGCAGATTTTTTTAAATGTTGTAATTAAAAAAATGTTGAATTAATTGCCTTGATTCAATTAAAATTATTGCCTCTGAAGAGCTGGAAGTAGACTTTTACCGGCACAGAAGTGGGAAGTTTTTCAAGCCAGACCTACCAGATTGTAAATATGTGAGCCGCAGCCAGCTCAAATAAGTTTTACCTAAACCACTGTCACAGGGAAATACAGAAAGAACCAAAAGTGGGCTCATATTTGGCTTTAAGCTATCAGTATTCAATTTAAGATAGACATATTTTGTTATACCAACGACACTAAAAGACAATCTGAGTTGTTACCATGACTTAGTAGAATTATTATCTTATATTGTCAGACTTGAACTATTCCCGTATAGTTTATGTTAAATTGAATATAACCAAATGCATATACAACTTGTAGTTATTTAAATATCTGAGAAACTTTTACTTTTAATGACAAAAAATGACATGTTCACATTACCCAGTGCACCTGTCCACATTACCCACCCATGGTGGGTAATGTGGACAATCTTGTGGTTTACGATATGGTGAATTCTGGAAAAACTATTGCTTGTATTACAAACATGCAATTAAGAAAAGAGAGCTAACAAACTCTGCAAGCAGAATATATAATTTAGAGTATTTTAAAGTGAATAGAATAGAAGTAACTGTAACAAAAAGAAAAACTGTCCACATTACCCACTTCTCTTCTACTAGTTTTTTTAAAAAAGAAAACTGAATAGGAGATGAACTTAAAAGAAGAATAATGAACTTTCAGAAAATTTTTCATATAAAATCATTTAAACAGTTCATGCTTTTGCATCTGAGTCATACTTAAATTTCATGCTTTTTTATAAAAATAATTACAATACTTCTATTTCCCAATATTTGCAGATGTTTAATAATAGTTTACTCTTATATCAACAAAACAAAGGCCCAAATAAAAAAGAGTTGAGTTAATATTGGCCAACTGCATTGGAACAAAAATGCCAAGATATGAAAGCACTTTATTTTTTAAACTGACAATGCATTTTGAATAAACTTGGAGGATAGGAAGTCTCCACAGATTAAAACCATATAAGCATAAAAGCAGCCAGAGTGTTAAAATGTAGAAAGTATAATGTGAGCTTCATTCGTCTAATTGCCAATCGCATAGCCCTAATTTCTTATTGTAGCAAATGCTAGAGGTTATTCAAATTGAGACTCAGCACTCTGACCATGACTCCTATGGAATGTTTGTGTTAGTTGTGATGACTCATGGCAGTGAAACACACCTGATTGGATCAGATGGTCAGAGCATAAAACGAACTGAGATTTTCAAGATGCTCTCCGCTCAAAGGTTTTGTACCATGGCTGGCAAGCCAAAGCTGATTATAATTCAAGCATGTTCTGGAGGTAAGTTAAAAGTCACATATTGGAGAAATGATGTGTAAAGCGTACGATGTTACAAATTTGTAAACAGCAATTGACATTTGAAAGTTTAGTACCACGTAAACCACAAACAGCAGACGGCTTGACTTCACAACTTAGGTTGTGTAAGCTGTTTGTAACAGAAGCTTTACAGGCTTCGCTATGAAAAAACTTGTTATGTTCAATCTAGAGCAGAATCTTTGTATCTTGTTTTTAGATCAATTCGACACAGAGCATGGGGTTACATCACCCTCCACAATTTCTTCAACCGATGTAAAATCTATCTGTTCACCAACATCTTCAGATTGTCTGGAACCTGAGAAAGCAGCAAAATTTGTCGATTCTACTGACATATTGGCTGCAGACGATTTCTTCATCATGACTCCTAGCTTTTTCGGTGAGTACTTCATCACAAACCCTAGCTTTTTAGTGAGCATTATAAAGCTTTATCGCCGAATGCTTAGAAAACTTAAAAAAGCTTGAACAATGAAATTTAAAACCATTTTTATTCAAAAATTACTCTATCAAATCTTTAATCTAAATTAGCTTGACATGATGCTTCAACATTGAAACAAAAGAATACTACTTTCTTTCCAATAAAACAATCCCTTTTTAAATTTTGGAGATGTTATAGAATTTTAAAATGATAAAAATGACCACTCTGACTCTTACTTTGAAAAGGACTTGCATGCAGTCTTCAATATGCTATTCAGATTATTACAGTTTATCAAAATTAAGAACTAAGGTACTGAAACAGCATATAATGCGATATGCGATAAAAAATCATACACAAAACGAGGTCCTCGTAACCAAATAATTGGGGTTTGGTTGATTCTATGAGAAGCAAGAGTGTTGAAAAACTCTCTGCAATCAATTTACTTTGTTAAGTTGTTGCTATGTTTGAACCTTTTTTAACCATTTATGTCTTTAACTTCTAACCTCATTTATATAACTCAAAAATCACTGCAAGTTGGGATATTTTTTTATAACATAATTAAAACAAATATCATTTAACAAGCTTTTGCATGACCTTCAGAGACTATTTGGTACTTTTACTTACTCACCTGTTGAAGTATGACAAACACGGTAACTGCTTTCGGACTAAAATAATTTGTTTGCTATTCAATTTTTAGGCCACATTTCTAACAGACACCCATCGCATGGCTCCATTTTCATCCGAGCTCTTGTTGAAGCTTTCTACAAACATTGCTGCCATCGAGATTTGAAAACACTCTTTGAAGAGCAGGTACTGGTAAAAGGGGTTTCTAAGAATTTATTTTTTGTTGACAAAGCGTACAAAATTAAACCCTACAAAACATGGTAGATACCTATTTGGCGAGTTTTTTCTGGTTTTATTTGCTTTACATAGTGACCACTTAGCAGTTAATTTATTTAAAACTTTTCTAATAAAATTAAATTTTTTTTAACTTCATAGTCAAAAAAATAGTTTACGTTTGTTTGTAAAAAAACTTTTACAGCGCCATATTGGTAAACTAATTATTAACCATCGAGCTTAGTTTTTTGATTTGTCATGGAGACACAATTTCCATTGTATAGTCAAGTATTAAAATGGAAATTTAGCCCAAAAATAGCGTAGGTTAAAGCAACTAAAGAGATAACATAAGTTCAAACACTGTAAGCTTAAAAAATAGTAAACCATGAATAATGGGTGAATCGCTTTAAGTTAAAAAATATGTGACGGAAACATGAAAGACTGACTCGAATCAGTGTTTTTTGCCAAGGATTTGTCTCTTCATCACATAATTTTAATGTCAGTATTTCTTCACAGCAATAAGACTATTTAAGCTACAACTAAGATTGTGTACTGTAAAATAGAGTTAATCTCCAACAGCTTGCTTATTTTCAATGCCTTCAAACAAAGTCACTGAAATGATTTCAAAGTTTTCCGGATGACAAGATATTTTTGGTAATGTTTTTTTTTCACTAGTTTTTTGGTGAAAGCGATAACTTTTTGTTGAGATTTCATTGATTTTTGTGCTGGTTGTAAATAAAGTTAACTTTGTACAAATACATTTAATGAACAAATACCTTTGTTTAATAAACTAATATTGTATATTGTGGTATATCTGTAGATAACCAAGAAAGTAAGAGCAAAGAGCATTGCCATAAACAAGCATGATGTTTTTGCTGGTCGACAGCAACCGACTCTGATATGTTACCCAACAGAGGGCAGAAAGCTTTACTTGTTTCCAGGATATAATCCGCCGAGCTCATTTTGAAGTGAAGCTAAGTGTTTTTTTTCAAGTGACCACAAGTTGACAGGCGGATGACAAGTTGGCAGGTGGATGACAAGTTGACAGTTGATGACAAATAGACAGGTGATGGATGCGCTATTAAACAGGAATGAAACTCTAGCTAAATTGTCAGCAACTAAACTCTCAAAAGTTTGACAAAAAATATCTGTCTTGAGATTAAATTGATTTGCAAACATGTTAATGTAGTATAGCATACGTGAGAATAATCATAGACAACATAATAATCATAGACATAACATTCTAGTGGTTCTAACATAATATATAATTACTCCAAGTCTGTTTTAGCAATTCCTTTCACATCACTTTATATAAAACTAGCATTTTAGTTTCAACAAATTTAGGATAATCTTTAGGAGTAATAAGCAACTAAATGTATATATTTTTGAGCTTAAAACTCTGATTTAACTTTTCCAGAAAAATCGAATCATTTTATGCTAGCATGTACATTTTGCGATGTCAAAAATTTTATATACATAAAATGGTTAAAGATGTTACTTACCAGTGATAAGTTCCATCAAAGAACAAACATATTTATTGTTTTTAATATTTCTCATTATTATTGCATTATCGGTTATCTTGAACTATTATTTCCTTGTTAATGTATTAGTTATATATATAGTTGTTTTTATATTACTGAAATATGTTTCCTAAAATCTGCTGACTTTAAAGCATAAACTCTGCTGGTAAGCTTCATTCTCAGCCTGAGAAGTTGTTATGCAATTGTGGCAAGAATACAGACTATTATTATAGACTGCATAATAAAAATCCTAAATTACAGACACTTTATTCTATTCTATTCTAAACTATAGGGGCAACCAGGGCACAATGAACAGACAATCACAGAATGTTATGTTATAGGAACATATTACAAACATATTACATATTCAAATACTAAAAGCAATTAAATGCTGTTAATAGATAGTGTAATTATAAGTATCATTGGAGGTTTTACTTTTATCCAATACTCAATCTTGTAAACATCATCTGCTGGTCCATAATGCCCCACACACAAGATACTATGGACCGCTACTAAGGATACATTGAACGTGTCACAGCAGAACACAATTTTCAGTTCATTTTCAGATGCTTTTCGCAAACAGTTATATGATTGTACTTCATGATTGTACTCCATATAATAGAGATTTGAGCCTATTCACTAGAGCCTGTAAAGCAGAGCCTATAGGCCAGATATTAGAAAATACAGCAGACCAAAGTGAGAGCACAAGTAATCTGTTTTGCTATTTTAGCTGCCTGTAAGCAAAGTATACTATGCTGCTTTGCAAAAGCAAACTTACATTGAGAAGAGTTTCAGATCTCAATTTTCAATGTTAAAAAAGGATTTATAAAGAAATGCTGTTGGTAGGAGACCAGGGTACAAATAACTATTCCAAACTATTTTACGAATTTTGATAATGCATGACATCCCGCCGTCCTCTATTGCTTCACTAACTAATCATTTGTGCATCAGGCGTGAAAGAATCAGTAGTCTCAGTAGCTCTGATATGCTCATAGAAAATTGGCCGAAACAGCATTCAAAGATACACGTGAACAAGATTTTAGCGGATTTTTTTTCAGAAAACATCAGTATTTTTCAATCATTTGTTGAAAAATTGTTTTTAATATTTGAGGTAATCTGACTGTCAGGATGTTTCATGGTTAAAATTGACAAAACTTGCTCTTGGTCAAAACGCTAAAAGAATGTTATGTCAACTTAAAACATTAAAAAACAGACATAGATATGTTCTGATCAAGTCACAATTTCAGAAAAAGATTTTTCTGAAAGATATTTATTATCTGAATATCTATATACATGTATATTACACTATATTCTGAAATATAATATGTTTATATGGCCCACTTTATTTCTATCTCAGTTCAGCTTTATACATAAATATATATAAAAAATTTGTTTCCTCACCCCGGTTAGCTCATATGGGTGGTAATTTCTGCTCTAACTCGGGTCTCCTACCAGAGGCCTGGGAGTTTGAGCACTCGCCTCAAGATCTTAGCAGCTGTTCCCAATAGTGCACTTTTCAGCAACTCGCTTGACTTGAATGCTTTCGGTATCTGGGCAAGCCACATTTTATGTGCAGGGGTTGTGGCGCCTAGTGTCCCAATAACTACCGGAATTACAGTTGTTCTTACATCGCAGCATTTTTCAATATCTTATCCAAGAGGGAGATATATCTCTACTTTTTCTTTTTCTTTGCTGGCTATATTGTAGTCATTGGGTACTGCTATATCTATTATAGTAGCCCCTTGTTCTCCTTGTCCACCCCCACTATATCTGGTTGGTTTGCTTAGACATGCTGGTCAGTCCGGATGTAGAAGACCTAGAGGATCTTAGCGCGGTCATTCTCATTGACCTTACCAAGAGCTTCCCACCAGGGTTGTGGTTTACTAAGGCCATACTCATCACATGGATTTCTGTACACAACACCCGCAACATGATTGTGCCACTCATTGTATGTGTTTGTGACTAGCTGCGTGCATCCACTGATTATGTGTTAGTTGGTCTCAGGTGCATCTTTGCACAGTCTGCATCTAGAATCGTTTCTAGTGTAATCGATTTTTGTTTCGAGTTACCGTGGTGAGAGAACTTGCTTCTGGGCTGCCATGTGTAGCGACTCTGTATTGGCTGTACGGTTTCCTTTGTTCAGCCACATACATGTATATGTCTGGTAAAGATCCCTAACTGTGAATATTTGTCGGTGGTAAGCTCCATGAAGAGATTTCATGAGCTAGCCAAGTTCCCGATCATCACTGCGAAGCTCCGTTGTCAGAGCAGCTGATTGAAATTCAGCTAACAACTTATCGGTGGTGGACATGGAGGCTGCATAGGCTTTAATGCTTTGTTCTTACTCCTTCACTGTCTGCTGCACACTTTTGAGCTCCTCACCCCCATATTTCCTCTCGAGATACAATCTAGTAGTATCAGATTTCGGGTAGAGTGCTCAATACATTGTTAGCAGTTTGCGAGCTGCTATATCATTTCCCTTGATGGTTTCCTCAGTCCTTTTTATTATGATTGCTGGGTATCTTATTAAGGACAGTGCTTAGGTATTTATTGCCATGAATTGATTCCTGGCATTGAGCTGGATTCGTAAAACCTGGTGATTGCGTTTTTTGTATTCATTAATGACTTTGTGCCATACTTCATGGTATTCATGATTGACCTTGCTTTGCATAGTCCGCAATTAACTGTACCCTTCTTTTATATCTTTAATGGTACCAATTGGCATTTGATGGTACCAATTCACCAATCTCAATGGAATCGATCAGTGAGACTAATGCCTTAATCTACCGTACGACAACCGCCGGCTTAGAGGAATTGGCTATTAAGCCACTGTCAACAAGGCTTCAAGCCATTCTGTTTGGGCAAATGAGACAGAAAAATAAGATCATGGGCTTGCGGAAGAAAATTAGTAGGCTCAATGAGAGATCTAACCACAGTTTGGAGCGTCCAAAAAGGGAAGTCACAAAAGAAGCTCGAGAATCTGCCAAACAGCAGCTAGTAGCACTTTCGAGCCGACTGAACCGGTACACCAAAGAGTGGGATAACAAGAGAATGAACAAACTGTTCACCAATAATTCATCAAAAGTGTATTACCAGTTCAAAGGTGAACTACGGAAGCCAAAGCCAAATCCTCCTAAATCCAGCATATCAAAGTTATGGAAAGACATCTGGGAGAAGGAGGCTACTCATAACACCACTGCAAATTGGCTGAAGAGGCTCAAAGAGAGCCACCAGCACATTGTGGCTTGGCAAAGAATCCCCAGCAGCAAAGTGGACATCGAGTGCAGAGTGCAGCGTATGAAGAACTGCAGCACCTGAACCTGGCATGATTCAAGCCTTCTGGCTGACATCGCTTCACATTAGAATGTCAAAGCAGATGAAATGCCTAATAGAAGAAAATGGATACAACCATCCATAATGGCTGACCGAAGGTTGAACTGGACTTTTCATTAAAGACCCAAAGCAGGGGCTGATTCCCAAGAGTTATCGGCAAATAACACTTGCTCACCACCTGAAAACTGCTCTCAGGAATAGTTGCAGACATACTGGAAGAGCACATAATTCACTATATGACCAGCGCTCAGAAAGGAAATGGACACAACACCCGAGGAGCCAAACATCAGTTGCTGGTGTATCGAATGGTCTGTCAAGACAGCAGAAGAAAGCATACCAATGTTGCCTTTTAAATGGGTGACATCAAGCTGCAAGCTAAGAAAGAAAGACACATTGATTCGCTAATACACCTTACTCAGGTATAAAGCAAGGACAGTAGAATGACCTTCAGTATTGAGAAATGTGGAAAGCTAATTCTCAAGAAAGACTTGAGAATAATGCTATAAAAATAATTGTATATAACGCTATATATATAACGTTATATATATACATATATATAGCATTTCTAGCTGGTAATAAGTGCATATATGCTTATTATCAGCTAGAAACGCTAGCCTTTTCAGGAATAATAAAGAAAAAGCTTATTACACTATGTGCAGAGTGAATTATAGTAAAATGTATAACATGAAGAGTACTTAGCTCTTGGTAGTCATGACAGATCTGCTTCAAATAGATGAAGGTTTGCTCTTTTGTCAGGTGGGAACTTGCACATATTTTTTTCTCATAAAGTTATCACATCGAATTACTCTTTCAAAAATGACCGCATAAAGCCTGAGATGTGTCAAAAGGCTGACATAAAAGTGGCATCTTTAGCAGACACTGCTGGCAAGACAACAGTACAAAACAGGATGTTTTAAAAGTGGCAGAAGTCTACTAAGTAGCAGTTTGCAGCTAGATGAATAATCGACGAGCTACAAGCAATGACCTTGGGGCAAATTCATTGACTGGAGCGTTGGAACAAGTGATGTTGCTGTCCCAACCTCAAAAGTGGGCCTACATTTTTAAAGCTCATTAATACACCAGAACTGAAGGTGTAGAATATTTTACCGTTTGCTTTCGGGAAGTAATTGACGCAAATCCCTAGATGGAAATCGCAGCTTGCTACAACTAAGGGAGGCACTGAGGGACCAGGCCAAAAACTGTAGGAAAATTGTAGAGAAACTTACAGCATAGTATTACACACATAAAAAAAGAGAAGTGTAACACAGTTTTGCCTTCATACATTAAGTCATCTATTTAAACGGTCTCACTTACGCGGGACCCAATCAATATTTTGCGCAAAATGGATAATGCCTCAAAACATCACTCTAGTACTTGTTATAGCAGCTGCAAACCCTCATAGAAGAAATGTTGTCCAGCAAATGCAATAGTGAAAGAATGATCACTTAATGCTTTCGAACAAAAATTAGCACAGGCGGAAGTACAGCATCTACACCTCAGAGCTTGGTAGCACAGACCACGAGCCTGGCTAGCTCTTCTTTCTAATATGAATTAGAGACCGGAGTCTTCAATGAAAGGATAATGTGAAAAGCTGTACCTCTACTCAGCTTGGAACAACTCGGCCAATTCAGGACAGCCTGGCTTTGGCCAGCTCCGCACAACTCAGGCCATCATGGGTCAGCTCAGCCTAAGTCATACATAAGAAAATGAGCCCTCCTAGCAAAAGCACTCTTATAAAAAAACACAGGCATGACAAGAGAGACAAGAGCTCATTGGCTTTTGCTTGTGAAATGTTGCTCGTTTCCTTATGGTACTCATAAGTTCAGCAAATACATACTGTAACTCAAACACAATAGAGTTATTTTTGAGATTTGTATGTGACACTGGTAACAGATCCCCGCAAGTGCGCAGAGTCATATTGTCAAGAACAATTAGTGGCCTCATATTGGTAGTTTATTTTCTCATGAAATAAGCAGATATAACCAAAATATTTTTTATAGCAAAGATATCTACAATGTATTGGATTCTAAACAGTTGTTATAATACTCTAGTTATTGCTTACCTTGTGATTATTCGTTAATAACTACATGTAATAGCTTTTTTATTATGTAAAATTAAAGGATTAAATTAAAATTTTTTATTTTTGTAGCTGAAAACTTATATGTGCATATAAGTTTTCAGTTTACAATATTTACTAAAACAGTTACGCAAATTTTAAACATAAGTAGCCTGGCAATGCATTAGGCATATATTAGAGTGAATTACGTGTTATATATTTTCTAAAAGCTTAATAAATAATAACACTTTAGTGTAGACTTTATAATCAAAGATTTGTTTGACATTACATAAACCTTGTTCTCTAAGTATAAATTATATTACTTTTAATAGATGTTAAATCTAATACATTTCTGAATAAGCTCAACTTGTGTTTAACATTCTAGTATTTTGTATCAATTATGTTTTGACAGTTGTGCAAGTGGGATATTTAAAGATAGAATAAATACATGTAGGTGTGCAGCCTTAATATCATAAAGAAGAGGAATGGTTGCTTGCTTACCTACATTATATCTACGTTGAAAACGATACTGCTAGATTTATTCCATTCAACTGTATACTTACACAAGTACATTTACTGGTGATAAAATAAAATAATCTCCAAATCATAGAATACAGTTATATATGCCAGATCTCACTCTCTGACTGATTCGACTATTGATGCTGCTTTTCTTTAAAAAGTGGCCTTTCTTATATATTATAAAAATGCCACATGTTGGCCCATATCGACAAATCTTGGCTAAAACAGCTGATACGGCTATTTCAAGAGATATTAGGAATTCAAAAATATATTCAATCACAAGTGCTTGATGTATGAATATACATCAAGCAATTGTGGTTGAGGTACCACAATATTGATAGACTAAAATGTTATAGCCAAGCACTATAATATTCATAGAAGACACCCTTCATCATTTTCTATTCTAACTACACATTGTTGAATACATATGTCTGCTCTTTTAAATTATTTGGTGATGAAGTACTTACCATAGATGCTTCTTCACCCTGTTGCTATAATTTTTGATCATTTCCTTAGAAATTAATGTGCTCTTTGACACGCTGAAACTAACGTATGTTTAGATACTTCAATTTTAGTCTGAAACTTTAAACGTTGACTCTTTTAGATTGAAAAAAATTATTTAACACTAGTGGTACATTGAATTGGTAAGTAGTAACTGGCGTTGATAAACTAATCAAATTTAATATTGCGAACAACACTTCCATCAGCAAAGTTAAAATACAAATCTCAGTCAGCGATCTGACAATCAGTGACTAGTTATAGACACCTTTTATTTAAACTTCATATCACTGGTAGTTAATCAATGAATACAATAATCCCCCCTATTGAACCGCATCAATCACTGCAGCTATGCTATACCATTAAGGCTGGTAACCTTCATTTGGAGACACATAACAAAATATTGTCAGCCTCTTTGCTAAGGTGTGAATGAGAGCACACGGTCTATTGAAATGTGAGTCTCTTTTAAGTGAGCTGGTTGATATCAGCGATAAAAAACCAACTCTTTTACTAGTATAGCTTGAGACAGTTATTTAGCTAGTGAATGAAATTTTGCTTCATCTGCAAAAAGCTTAAGAAAAATATTTAGCATTGACTCTGCCTCTTTGATTTTTACCATCGTCTTCCTTTGTTATTTCAGTTTAGCTAATATCTTGAGGATTTCAATATTTCACATGTACCGTAAATACAATGCACTAAATAAATATTTGATTGCTACCTAATAAGGATACTATGACCTGTAAGATTTGAACAAAAAGTAAAGAATTATTTTCGGGTAGATATGCTATAGAAATCTGAGTTGCATCAGAATGCATGTTGGAGCTAGAATTGATTTTGTCAAAGAAGAATAAGTCTGTTTACTGAGCTACAGTAGTTTAGAGAACATATTGGGCAGCAATAAGTTGCTGTGCCTAGCCAATGTCACAACTGGTAAGCACCTGTGTCAATGATCCAGGATTTAATAAAGAAGTTGAATTCATGCTCGGCAAAAGCTATATTTGCACCTGTGAGTTATCTAAACACCTAGATTAGCAAGCTATAATGTCTGTCTGAAAGTTCAATAGTACCTTGAAGCTATGTATGGACCCATCCAACTTGAACAAAGCCATAAGGTAAAATCACTTTCCAATGACTATCTTTGATGACATATCCATTGAGCTAGTTAAAGGCATTCTTGCTTTAGGATAAGTTTTTCCAGATGAAACTGAGTAACACACAAAGTTACCTAACCGGTTTTCTTTTGGACATATTTTGGTAAAAATAAACGGTTGAGAATGCTACTTGAATTACTTTCAAGCACTAGCAAGTTTTGATGACGCGGGCTGAATGCTCTGTGGTCTTGAGAAAGTCATAAAGTTGGCAAATGACATACAAGTAATCATGATAGTCATTAATCGTAAACTACCATATATTCTGAAGCTATACATGACTATAATGTAAACCTGAAAACATTAATAGCTAGAGCAAGAACCGAAAGCTCAACAAGAAAAATGGAGGTTTCTCATTAGTGAGCTCTCTCAGTTTGCTCACATCATCAATAAAAAGTGGTGTCAAACTTTGTCATATTAAGGTTTAGGCAATCAATAACGTGAAGGAGTCTACTGACAGTGGAGGACCAGAATACCTTCTATTTTAGGTGAATTATTTAGCCAAATTTGTTAAAAACTGCTCTGCAAAATTTGAGGCTTTGAAGTAATTGGTAGCAGCAAAATGTCAAATTTACATACGGAGAATTGATAAGATAGGGCTTTTGCTATGATTACAAGTATCATCTCTAAATGTTTACAACTAAAGTGCTTTCAACTCAATAAGACAGTGGTGGTCTAAACAGATGCAAACTCTGACGGTTTGGAAGATATAGTTTTGCATGGACAGTCTATACTATGTAGATCAGGAAATCTGAGCAACAGTGAGAAAGTATATGTTTGAACTGCTAACCGTAGTACAAGGAGCGCGGAAGTTTGACTAAACCGTGGAGAACATTCAGGTGCAACTGTTTACATTGTTTATTGGCCAGTAGTGCCAATGTTCATTAAACCTTTGGATAAGGTTTCAAGGTGCTTGCAGCCTATGCCTTTAGTTTTTTAGAGATAAATGTATCTCATCAAAAGTGTTTACAAGCCTGAGCTAAAACATATCTTAGCTAAAATGTTGTCTAAAGCACCACTTGAAAA
The DNA here is from genome assembly GCF_963576615.1 of Watersipora subatra. Lineage (NCBI taxonomy): Eukaryota > Metazoa > Bryozoa > Gymnolaemata > Cheilostomatida > Watersiporidae > Watersipora > Watersipora subatra. Next base: position 12,211,577 of record NC_088717.1, read on the forward strand.
AGCTGATACAAATGTTCGCAAAGAACAGAGTGTTACCATTCATCTGCTCTGAAATTTCAAGTCAGATAGAGTATTAATAACTTGAAAAGAGATTATTTAGCAAAGGATTAAACACATGAACAGATCAACACCACCAAAAGGATAACCTAAATATTAACAGGCTACAGTCCATGATAGTGCCCCAATCATTACTGAAGCTAACATACATCCTGGAATCTCTGAAACAGTATTACTCATACAAAGACAAACGTCAATTTCTTGATAAAGTAATCTACAAAAAACCAAGGATAGTCATACTCCCAAATACATAATAAGCAATAATGGAAAAGCTCTACACTAGCCATCAAAGAACAGGAGCCATCATATATCAATCTACAGTTGTAGTGTATTTGGTCACAGGTGGCAAAGAATATAAAGCTAAGAACTGAATGGTGTGTTACCTAAACTCATAAACTCTTCTAGCCAGGCTGCTGACTTTTAGCGCAGTTATGAAATTTAAGATTCTCCATGAAGTGATTATTCTGTGTCACAATGGTGACGATTATCTGGTACTTATGGACTACTAACCTGACCTTTTGGTCGTGAATTCATCACATGTATACAATCTACGAGAGCTATCACAGTATGCAAAAATGTTTTACAAGATATGTGGCATTCTACATTAATGGCATTCTAGTAATGGCTTTTAACTCATGTTGACAGAATTCAATAGGTTAAACCAAACTAAATGTTTTTGCACACTACTTCTTTGCCTAAATACCAACAGTCCAATCATGAAGCTAAAACAACTGTCAAGATCATGAACTGTATACTAGAGAAATCTGATGACCTGATATACCGGTATATTAGAGGCATGAGATATACCGGTATGAATAAAGGCATGATTACTCCATTACAAATTATGTTCAGGCATGCAAATTGTTCACTCCATCTACCACAAACTCTCACAGGTGTAGCTGCACATGTTGTACAAAATCAGTCAAAAAGAGGCGACTCAACATTTATACAACAAGACCGCTTGTGAATTGCCATATATAGACGTTGAGAGCCTTGTTCTCCTTAAAGATTTTTAGTTAATGAAAATCAAATTGCAAAGTAGCTGATTCATTGATCAACTCTAACCCCTTGTATATGGTGGCTAAAAATTAAAATGATCAAACTGATCTGGCAGTTGGATGGAAATAAGTAGGTATTTGACCCTATCAAAATGAGAAACAAAATACTTTTGCTGATCATCAATCAATACCAAAACCAGAAGCTATCCTACCACTACTGCCGCAGTGTTAAAACTATCAGCTTTTGAACCGGCAGTTAACATTGCTCCTGATGCAAGATACACCTAGATACAGAGCAGAAAAGCAAACATTTTGCCAAAATTATAGATTTTATGTTACACAAATAGAGAGACCAATGTTTATGTATTGCAAAGGTTTTGTGCGACCTTCACTTTTCATCTACTAGTACAAGACTCAGTGCATGAGTTTATACATATATTTCTGCTTGGTTCATAAGATGTACAAAAATGATCGTGTAACAGGCAATGAACAGGCTCGGAACAGCTCTGCTCTTCTACACAAATGTTCGAGCTTATATGGCTAGTAAGCTTCGCCTCCGTTCTACTTGGGTAGACCCGGCATGGCTCGGCACTGCTTGGCCCGGCCCGGCTCAGCTCGGTTTTGGCTCGGCATGGCACTGGCTTGGCTTGATTTTGGCTTGGCTTAGCTAAACATAAGAAGAGGCCATTCACCACACGCTCTTCTCCATTAACGAGTAAGGTCTCTAATTTATGTCCTTCATGGAACACCAGTTTGGCCAGGGCCTAATGCTGGCGGGCTTCGTAGCAGAGGCACTCCACCTCCTCCAGCAGTAGCTGGCGCTCCCGGCCTTCCAAGTGTCTTTGCCATAAGACCGTTTGCATTTTCTCGACAGCCTTCATCTACTCCTGGACGTCTTGTGCCAACAACTGGGCCCGGCTGTGCTGCGTCTGCAGGAAGGTCTGGTTAGTTGGAGCCCGTCCCACTACCTCGGCCAGTATGCGGGACTCGGCAGGATCCAAGGCCATCCGACTCCTCCTGGTCGAGGCCGGGCGGACCCGTGCTGGGGGCACAGCTGAGCTCTGGCCCACTGGACTCTTCTTTGCGGGCTACGACGCCTCCTTCCTTTAGTAGTGAGAGTGCAGGCAGCCATCGTCAGAGATGCTAGCATGTTCTCCTGGCAGAACTGCTCCAGGAGTCCTGGTCGACCAGATACACTACCGGCTCAACTCCTTCCAGCTGTTGAGTATCATGGTGTAATAGCATTTGATCTCTTGACACATGCTGCCAGTCCCAGAGGCACACAAACATGGCGTAGTGTTGTAAGACTTGAAAGTGGATCCGCCGGGTGCTGGTCGTAAATGGACAGATCCGGCAGCTCCCGTCTTTCACCTGTTTCTCCGCCCGTGAGACAGTCAGTGAAGACAGGTATTTGATAGTCCTCACTATCGTCTTCTTCCGTGGCCTGGTTTCCCCTGGCTCTGGCTCTCTCGCAAGCGTGCTTTCTCTAACGGTAACAGTCAGTGGAGAAGAGGATAACTCGGGTGAGGGGAAACTGACTTGTCTCCTTTTAGTGCACACAGCGGCCACCCGGCACTCCTCTTCCACTTCTTCTGGCCTGGTCTCGTTGAGCAGATCCTCCACTCTCTTCTCGGTCCTCTTTTTCAGTGATTTCTAATACAGCAGAATCTGGTTGTCGTGTCATACCCAGTTCCGTGTCGTCCCCCTTGTAGGCCACCACATTTGTTGGTGTTGGCCTACCCATTCCTTCTCCAGCTTCTTTCAAGCTAATTGTGACCGAAGTCAGTAAGTCCTGTTGGGATGTATTGCCTTCGCTATCCATCTTTTCCAGTGCTCTGATGTTGTCCAGAGAAAACAAGTGCTTTAAAAGGAAAGCTTTTGTTGCATTCGTGAGAACCACTTAAAAATGTTCCCGCGCAACCTCCGGACTGTTTTCTGACAATTCCATAGAACAACATACACCATCTCCGTACCATTCCGGCTTCCTAGTTGTCCGGGCTGGCCTCGGATTGTGCCAGACCGGAATTGATTGGATTGCGGGGCTGATGAGACATGGTGTTGTGGTCTTTTCGGTCTCCACTAGGTTTTCTTCAGGTTTTCCCAAAACTTTTGCCCGTGTGGTTGGATTAATTTCCTCGGAAATCAGAGAGCTTCTTTGGCTTTCTCCTTCCTCTGGTCTAGATGGATTTTTCCCTGGAGTTATCTCCTGCCTTCGTTTTTCTGCAGCCTCTAGCAGCAACTTTTTCTTGGTAATGGGCGGCATTATGGGTACAGGGTCTATTCTGACCTCCTCCTGTCTTTTTTCTGGCCCGCTGGGTCGAGCTCCTTTCATGGTAAGACCTATCCTTGGCTCCCGGGTAGCCGGGGCTTGCCCCAACCTTTCTGGGCAAGCTTGATAAGGTTTCAGCCTTATTTTGCTCTGAATGGAAAACTGGCCCGGCGATTTTACCAGATATGTGTGGTTCCCCCAGGCTTTCAGGACCTGGTATAGTCCCACGAACTTCACCTGCAGCTTGGGATTTTTCCCCGTCTCCGGCATTTATTTGTGAGCCACACCAGGTTGCCTGGGACGTATAGCGGTGGTTCCTCCCTGTCCTTTTGATGCGCCTCTATCTGGCTATTGCTTTGTGCACTGCTTGCAAACTCACCTGCACCTCAAGGGTGTGCTCGTGGGCAGGAAAGAACTCGGTCAGGGGGAGGGGGAGGCGAGAGTGTTGGCTTTTAAACTGGTCCAGCAACCTCAGCTCCCGTCCCAACATTAACACGTTGGCCGTTTTTCCGGTCTCGAAGGGGGGGGGGGGGGGGTGCTACGGTACGCCCTCATCAGCTGGGTAAGCAGCAGGTTCTATTTATCCGGTCCCCGGGCCATGAGTAGTGCCCTTAAGGGGTCTCCGAGTCCCTGGTTGTTCCGCTGCACGAGTCCGTTGACCTGTGGATGATATGGAGTCGTATGGGTTTTCCCCACATTTCAGAGTTGGCACAGTTTGGCTATCAGTTGGCTCTGGAACTAAGCCCCTGGTTCCTGTGAATCTGCTCAGATAATCCCAGGTAGCAGTAGACACGCTCATCCAGTGCATTAGCGACCACCGGGACCGTGGCATCAGGCAGTGCCAGTGCGTCCTGCCATCGGTTGAAGTGGTCGGTGAGGACCAGCACCCACCTTTCCCCCCTAGGCATGAAAGGATATGGCCCTACTAGGTCCACGGCCCTCTTCTGCCATGGTCATTTGGTGTAAAGCCTTCTTTTTCCTCTGGCTGTCTTTGTCCCTCCATGCTTTGCGGCCTGGCACACCTAACAACTCTTGATGAGCCATCTGACTGTGGACGTCAAACCGGGCCAGTAGCAAGTCAGCTGGAGGTGGCTTATCATTCTTCCCACCCCAGGGTGAGCCAGGGCATGCGTTTGCCACACCATGGTTTCTCGCATAGCCGGGGCAGATGGCGCACCATCTGGATTGGCCCTGCGGGGCCAGGCGTGCTTCAAGCATGCCGTCCTGTCGCATGCACAGAGCCTTGAATGTGATGCGAGTTATCGAGCTCTCTCTTCTGACTTCAAGGTGTTCCATTGGCACCTATTCTTTTGTGGCAATGACACAGTACATAATGGCTACTAGTCCTTGTCTAGTGGCCTGTGTCTTTGCCAGTTTGTGTTTTGGTCCTGTCACTTCTGGTGGGGCTGATAGCCTCTCGGGAGAACTTCCGGCCCCCAGGTTCAATCCCGCCACTGTTGGGGCGGGAGTCCTTTGCTAGTTGCCGGCTGGCCCCCAGGGAATGCGACGTTGCCCAGAGTTGATCCCGCTCTGTCAAGAGCGGGAGTCCCACACAGGCAATTAGTCGGTACCCATGCTGCTAACGGCCTTTGTTCCCTTTCCAACTTCTTTCGTGAGTGGCCCCCATCCCTCTGCTCAATGCTTGCGCATTGCTAGCAGTGTTCGCAAGTTTGCCTGCTAAATCTATCTGCGTTCCTAAGGGGAGTCCCTGACCAATTCTCCAGGACATAGGGGAACTCAGCCAAGATCTCGAGCCATCAGGCCACCTAGTTCGAGAGTTCCCTTCTCCTGCATAGCCACCGGAGTGGTGCTTGGTCTGTCCGGAGGAAGAACTCCTGGCCATACAAATACGGCTGAAAATGCTTTACTGCCGTTACCACCGTAAGCAGCTCCCGTCGTGTGACACAGTAATTGTGTTGCAAAAAGGTGATGGTCTTGCTGTAGTAGGCAATGACCCTCTCGCAGCACTCCTGTACTTGAGACAGTACGGCTCCCACTCTACATCCGCTGGCACCTGTGTCCAGGATGTACTGCCTCTAGGGATTCGGGTAGCCCAAGATCAGGGCTGTGCTGTTACTATCCTTCAGCATGCTTAAGGGATCTATTCCCCTTCCGTCCATTTTCAGGGCTCTCCTTTTGCTGTCAGCCGGTGCAAGAGATGCGCTATAGTAGCGAACTCTGGGATATATTGTCGGTAAAAGCCGACCGTCCCGAGAAATCCTTGGAGTTCTTTCACTCCATGCGGGCTCGGCCATTTCGTGACTGCCTTCACTTTGTCGGGGTCTGTAGAGACTCTGTCCTGGCTTACTATGTGGCCAAGGCAGCAGACCTGGGGTTACAATAGTTTGCACTTAGACGGCTTTAATTTCAGTCCGGCCTTGTTGAGTCTTTGGAAGACCTCCTCCAGCCGATGCAGATGCGTATCGAAGTCCAGGGCGATGACTATAATATCATCCAGATATAGTAGCAGCGTTCTCTAATGGAGTCCATGTAGAACGCGTTCCCTGAGTCTTTGGAAGGTGGCAGAGACTGACGTCAGTCTAAAAGGCAACACTTTCCATTTCCATAAGCTCGACCATGTCGAGACAGTCAATTTCTCCTGTGCCTCTGCATTCAGGAGTACCTTCCAGTACCCGCTCACCGGGTTGAGCGTGCTGAACTAGCGGCTGCCAGACAGGGCGTCCTGGTTGTCATCGAATCTAGATAGAAGGTATACGTCCTGCTCGGTGACAGCGCTTAGGCGCCAGTAGTTGATGCAGAAGCGCCACTTTCCATCCTTCTTCTGGACTAACACCACGGGAGAGTTCCAAGCTCTTCCGGCTGGCTCGATAAGCTCCCGCGTTAGCAGATCCTGGACCTGCCTTTCGGCCTCGGCCTCCTTCTCTGGTCCAAGTCTGTCAGAGGGGGGGGGGGTCGCCGGATTGGTCAGGTGCCCTCCTTCATTGGAATGGAATGTTTTACCTCAGAGGTCCTTTCTACGTCGTCGTCACCCGTACTGAACACGGTGGCATATTAACTCAGCAAGGAGGCAGACCTTGTTGTTTGATCCATTCTCTCACAGTTTGGCTGGGCCGCCTAGAACAACTCCTCAAGGTGAGCCGGCACTCCATTGATTGAAGTCAGAGTGGCGACACACAGTAAGGGATGGTCGTCTTTGACCTGCGGGGTCTCCACTCCCATGTAATGCCGATAGTGGCTTTGGACCAGAAAGTCAATGGCCACTCCATAGCATTCATGTAGCGGGTGATGACCTGTCTCTTGGGTCCTGGCTGATTCAGACTACTTCCTACCGGAAGTCCATTAGGAAATCTTTTGATCAGTCCCATGGGGCAGTAGTTTTGTGTGGTGATGCGACAGTGCATTGCCATCTCTGTTAGGGCGGGAACCACTACCCCCTTTATAACCTGTACCTTACTCTGGAGCAGCTGCCCATTTTGATTCGTGCAGACTAGCTGTCTGTCAACCACTCTGACCATTAGTTGCTCAAATCCGAAAGAGCTCTGATGAGCCACGAAAAATGGCATTCCGAGTATGGCATCCTTGCTCAGACGGCTAACCACAAAAGCTCTTTTTGTCTTTACATCTCTCAGGTGGATGGTCAAACGGATTACCCCGTAGAAGAATAGCCGTGTTCCGTCAACAAATAATCCATGGCTGTCACTATTCTCGAGTTGGTCCCGTACGGCTCTTGGCAATCGGTCAAAGACCTGCTTATTGATCAGGTTAGTGGTACATCATGTGTTTAAAAGAAACTGGATTGGCTGCCCCTCCACTCTTCTTGAGAGGACATAGCTGGTGGAGTGAGGTTGGCTGAGAGCTTGCGCCCTAGAAGTGTCCTCCAAGACATGTTCTGTGATGGCTGGGAGACTTTCTTTCTGTGGTAGAGTAGGGTCAGTCTTTTGGGCCATCCCACGTTGGGGTAAAGCCACGGTTCTTGTGATCGCCCATCCCAAGGCGGAGAAGGGGTCAGTTTTGCCGCTTTTAAGGCAGGCTGCCGACCATCCAGTTCAGTGCGGTGGTTCTCAATGTCAGGGGGGAGAGGATTTGGAGGTCAACCTCCTTTGTTTTGGGCTGATTCCCTGCCGTTCACATGGAGGGACGTAGGCAGTATCCTGGACAGTGGAAATGTCCAGACTGGCCTCAATCAAAGACTGGTAGTAGTTTCATGTATCTACAAGCCTTTCCGGTGCAGAAGTTTTCTCAACCTAGTCCTAGCTGATTGAGACCAATCGTCGGCTGTCACTGAGTCCTGTGTAGTCCTATTGTGATTCCGGAGTTGTTTAGCCTTGACACAGCCAGTAGTCGGAGCTACTGCTGTGTCCGTTCTTCATTTCCCAAAGCCAGTTTTGTGTAGCAATGGCGGTTCTTCCATCTGTGCCCCGGTTGCCCACATCCACGGCAAAGGGTAGCTGGCTGGCTCTTCCTCTCGGTTAGAGTGCAAATCTGCTCCTGAAGCTGCTCCACCTTGTCTGTTAGAGTTTGGACAAGCCGGGTAGTCGTCCTATAACGTCGGTTTTGGTTGAGTTCACCTGGTCATTGGCTCCTTCCTTTAGGGTTTGTACCAAAGATTCGGTGGATCTACGCTCGCCTTCTTGGATTTGGAGGTAGTCGTTTCTGACCTATACAGCATCAGTCAGTGTGGGCGTATGTACGGCCAACAGATTTTGCTGCAGGGCAGGGTCTCTTAGTGAGCTGCAGAAGGTCTCCACAGCCATACTGTTTTAGTGTCAATTCAGTAAGTCCCTGTACGCAAAGCGTATCAACCTTTTGACCTCCATAGCATGCTCCTAAAGTGTCGTACATTCATCTTGCCTAAGAGCATTGAGCTGGCTTAGCGCCTGCCTGGTGGATAGCCCGAATCTTGCTCCGAAGGCATTGAAAATGGCCTCCTGGTCCTCAGCCCGTTCACAGTCCTTAGTCTGTTTGCCCAGTGCCTTCTGGAGATGCAATAGAGTTGCTCCTTTCGTTCACTGGTTGGCGTTGGCTACTTCCGTGAAGCTAGCGATGAAGTACTCCACATCTTTCTTTCCAGTGAACTAGGAGTCCTAAAATATGGTGCCGGTTTCTGAGCCCTTGGCATCAGTAGTACCCGTTCTAGTGCCTCGACTAGTCGGTCAGGTCTTGGATCAGTACTTCTTGCTCTCCTGTTGGCCATATCTGACTTTCAGTAGGTTTCTGCTCTTTTACCAAAGCAGTCTCTCTTCTGTATCTGTGGTCGTCAGCTCCTTTCTGAGTTTCTTCCTGTAAAACTTTTTCTAGTAGGAGCTCGCTGCCTCCTCAGGTAAGTCCTGTCGGAGACTTTAATAGATTTACGCTCCTGGAGCAGTACATCTACTGCGTCCAATACTGCGGGGTTTTCCACAGCTCTCTCTGGGTTTCTTTCTGTGGGAAGTTCTTCCAGTAAAAGCTTGCTGCCTGCTCAGGCAAGTCCTGTCGGAGCCTTTAGTAGGTTTTTGTTCTCGGAGCAGTACATCCATTAGATCCAATGCTGCCGGGCTTTCCTCAGCTCTCGCTAGGTTTCTTCCTGTTGTCAGGAAGGTCCTTCAGTAGAACCACTGTCGTCGTTTTTCAGGCAGCCCAGTTCATCCAGAGTCAAATGATCCTGATGCGAGTCTTGTGGTGGAGTTCTTGGGATCGTTAGAAATCCCACTGCTGCCACCAGTGTAAAGGTTTTGGGCGGCATTCACTTTTCCTCCACCAGTAAAAGACTCAGTGCATGAGTTTATAGATATATTTCTGCTTAGTTCATAAGTTGTACAAGAATGATCAAGTAACAGGCAATGAACAGGCCTGGAACAGCTCTGCTCTTCTACACAAATGTTCGAGCTTATATAGCTAGTAAGCTCCGCCTCCGTTCTACTTTGGTGGACCCGGCATGGCTCGGCCTGATTTGGCTCGATCTTGACTCGGCATGGCTTTGGCTAAGCTTTGGCTTGGCCTAACTTGGCTAAACGTAAAGGGACACCATCCACCACAGTATTTTGGTTCAGAACAACGAAAGACTTCCAAAATGCATGAATAGGTTCTTTCATTTCTTGGATTTTGCCAAAATTATAGATTTTATGAGGAAAAGTAAATAAAGAGATCAATGTTTATGCATATTGGATTTCGGCAACGAAAGACTTGCAAAATGCGTGAATAGGTTTTTATGGTGGTAGGTTGTTTTAATATCATGCTATTTGATGATGTCCTTTACATGATCGGTTTATCTACATGTATATGCATGCAATTATATCTGTAGACGTTACTTGTTTAGTGGTTTGCCACTCTGTTTTTATTTTTTAGTTTTATTCTAAAAGTTTTGGACTGAATTTGCTCTTAAATTAATTAAAAAAAGAATATTGCTGTCATTCAAACATTTTGAATATTGGTATAATCTTTATATCTTTGATGCTCCATTCGTACCAACTAGTTTTTTCTTTTATGCTTGTAGTATCCTTGAGTGAGCCTTACTATGAAATGGCTAAAAACATACTCTGCACATTCGTTACACACGCAACACATAAACACTCATAACAAAACTGTTTGAGTACTAGTAAATGGAAGTATACAGCGGGGTTATTAGGAATTAAGTCTGTCAGATAACTTTATTATCTACTATATAAACGGCAATCGTTGTCTGTGTGTGTGTGTGATTGATTGATTGATTGTGTGTCCGCCTTATAGAGTACCGTACTTTTCTGACTATTAGCCGCTACTAGGTATCTAGGGCGCGTTAACAGGATTCTCCGGTTAGTACACGCCTCTACTATACATAACCTACGGTATTAATAGTTTTACACAGATCACGTCATATCTGGTTAGCGCGCCTCTTTACAGCGCCCAACGACATTGGCGCGTTCGGAACAGCAAAATGGCGGCCGTTTGAGAAAGCACCGTTCTGAGTTCGGCAGCTTATACAGCTATACAAATGTACTAATCATTAAATAAAATAAATTAATGAATAGTAATTTACATGCGATTAATATTTACTGCCAACGTGTAATGAGAAGGTCACACGAATGTTGATTTCTTGCGGTCACGGGAAAACGCAGTTCTCACCTACTACATTTCTACATAAAAAAGGTAGGCATTTCTTAATCAATGTTGTATTGTCTATGAATTGCCACACTTCCACTACATAAACCTTTCACTTGCGTCCGTTTACAAATTTAGCTATCGGCCTTCTGCCAGCCATTTTGCCGATATTGCTTAATATGTATACGATATTTTTTCAATTTCAAACTCCATCTATACTGTTTGTTTTGGTTATATATTTCATTTTGCCAACATGTTAACAAGCACTGCTATACAAAAAATCGTTGTATCTATATTTTGCGCACTTTAATTATCTGTCTTGTGTCATCAACATAAGTAGTTATTTGTTTTTTAACTCGGACGCATTTAATGAACTCGCACAAAAAATCTTCGTTTTCAAGTTAGAAATTCTCGAACGAAGATTTAAAATTAAATTTTAGGCTAATTTTATAGAGAAATCTTTGGACAACACTGTCACTACTATAAAAGTCTTAAAGACCGTTGGTTATGTTATCAACGAATAATAAAATTCAGTTACTAGCAATTTCTGGTAAAATTGCAAAATGTGTCTACGGCTGTCGACCATAGAAAACGCATAAATGAGTCTACTTCAGTGAAAGGGTTGGAAACGTTGGATTTGCCACTGTTTGTGATAGTAAACATGTTCACTTCGTTCTGAGTTACTTTTATTTTTTTCCAGCTACGAGTACTACAGCTACTACAGAACTTGCACGGGTACTGCTACTGCGTTTTACCTACTAAATTTCTACATCGAAAAGGTTAGTATTGTTGTATGTTATTGCTATTTACTATGTTATTGCTATTACTGCTATTACTGCTATTGCTATCTTAATTATATGTGTAATCACAAAAATCTGAATCAGCTATGTCATCAACATAAGTAATTGTTTTCTAACTCGATGACATTTTCAAAACTTACACAAAAATGGTTGTTTTAACCACTTCGGGTACAATTGCATAATCCAATTTCGCGTTCAGGTACAATTAAATCATGATGCTCTACAGATTATGACATGGGTCAACAAAGTCATTTTAACCGTAGAAGCACTCACATTTTTACATAGAACACCTATACTTTTGGAAAGCAAAGAAAATTCTGTATCTGATCGTATTATCTTCATTTCAAAAATTAAAAATAATAAATATTGAAAGTAGCATGAAATAGCGGTTTTATTAAAATTCGTGTTCTACAAACATTTTTGACTAATAAGGGTAGCATGAAAATGTATAAAACTATATATAATAACAAACAATTAAAACATACTGTGTATACAATGCAATCTACAGTCTCTTCCATAGGTGTCAACTTATCTTCGTCACCACTCTACTGGAAGTCTGCCATTTCTATCGCTGAATTGAAGCCTATACGCATCAACTACTAACTACTACGCGTTGCTACTAACTGATCAAGATGTTGAACTTTGAACCCAAATTACTCGAAATTTTTTCATTTGACCATAGCTGTTTGACCAGTTCGATGTCTGCAAACATGTCTGAAGGTCATGCTTAGCTTTGTAGATAGAGTGTAACTGTAAGCAGGCTCTAAATATAGATGGATGAGTAATGCAACTACGCAAAGCCTAAAAACTGGCTAATGAACTTGAGAAGAATATACTCGAAGCCGCTATAGCGGTGCATGCACCCGAAGTGGTTAAGTTGGAAATTCTCAAACAAAGATTTAAAATTAAATTTTAGGCTAATTTTATAGAGAAATCTTTGGACAACACTGTCACTTCATACAAGTTTTAAAAATCGTTGGTTATGTTATTAACGAATAATAAAATTCATTTACTAGCATATGCTGGGAAAGTCGCAAAAATGTGTCTATGGCGGTCGATCATAGAAAACGCATGAGGGAGTCTACTTCAGTGAAAGGGTTGAAAACGTTGGATTTGCCACTGTTTGTGATAATAAACATGTTCATTTCCTTCTGCAGCTGAGTTACTTTTACTTTTTTTTCAGCTACGAGAACTACAGAAACTACAGAACTTGCACGGGCACTCTGAGCCTGGCGATAGGCAGCGGTGAGAAGAAAGCGAGCAGCGTATATTACAAAAAGCACACCATCTCATTCAATGTTAGAAATGCTTGAAGCAGTACGATGCCTTCCAAAAAGCCTATTGCCCAAACGCAAAAACAGATTGATTCCCGTAGAGAGAGATCGAATTTGCGAAGCAGCAGCAAGACAAGCAGAAACTGCAGAGCAAACGCAGCTACACCCACAACGAAACGGAACTGCTGCTGCAGCTGCTAGAAGAGCAGAAACCGCCGAACAAACACGGGTACATCGAGAGCAGGCCAGAATAGATGCTGCAGCCGCTAGAAGTGCAGAGACTACTAGACCGACCCCAGCAGTAACTCAAACGGCTCAGAGCAGCCGCTACATCGGCCAGACGTGCAGAAACCTCCGAGCGGATGCAGCGGCGACAAGAACATGATGCACTAGCTACAACTGCTCACCGAGCTGAATTTTCGGAGCGGATGAAACGGCGACAACAGCGAGATGCACTAACTACAGCAGCTGCTACCAGGCGCCGTGTATGGGCAGAAAACTTCGCGCTTGACTACAGTCATGCAACACAGTATAGGGTTGAATTTTTTTATGGGACGAATGTCCAAAAATGCTCCAGATGTAATGCCTTACGTTGAAAAGGCAAGAGGCCATATATGTAGTTTATATAGTAGATTTTATTGATAATAAATTTTATCAACAACCGCATTACTGCTGCACAGTTTGTATATACCATGTCAAAACACAGGCTATAGACGAAGAACTGGTGAGTCATGATTAGTGTTTCAAGCATGCAGAAGTCTCAATTCAATAAAAGCTGGCGATAGCTAAGCAGTGCAACAGCAAAATATTTTCTAGAATTTCTTAAAATATGTAAAACTTTTCCATACTGCCAGTTTGAACGGCGTCAGTTTGCCTAGCAATGTCAATTTCATTATCAGTTCTGTGTACAAAATTAGGACAATGCCGATTTGAGTAGTTCGAGACTGATGCATTGTAGACTAGCTGTAAAACACATTGCATATCTCCAATGGGCTCTCCAAAATTATTGACATGTACAACTGCATATGTGTATGCAGTCAGATCAGCACAAAAATTTCAGTAGATTGCATATTTGGAGTTGTTTTACGGTATGAAAGACAACTCTCAATAAAACTATTGCTTTACGTAAATCTGTTCCCGAACACGGGTAATGCAGCTAGTTTTGATATATAGAAGCTATAAAATACATAAAAACTGAATTAGGAATTAAGTCTGCCAGATAACTTTATTATTTTGCTATATATAGAAGCTATAAAATACATGAAAACTGAAGTTTTTTGTGTTCAGTCGCAGTAAAATAGTAGTAGTAATGTTAGTAGTAGTAGTAATATTAATGTTATTAGTAGTAGTGATAGTAGTAGTAATAATAGTAGTAGCAATTGTATGGGCAGCTAGTAATAGTAGATTTCTCAGACATGTAGCATGGCGAAGATGATCTAAGCAATGAACTCTGTAACATAAATTCACCATTTTCATCAATATACATGTAGATGGGTGTTATGATTCTTTCGCCACTAGTTTGTTAGATTTATAAGCTATAGTCATTGAGCTTGATGAGAGCCAAGTGAAATGTTTCCTTTTCAATCTGAAACCAGACATATCTTCCGATGCTCATGAAAACTTGCTCTCCTCGTTTCAAGTGGGTTATCTAAAATATAGTAAGATTGGTCAGTTTAAATCTACATCATCAGCCATAATTTATTGCTAGATAGAGCTGCGGGTCTGTTTGACTTTGTAAAAACTAAAACTAAACTTTAATCATTCTTTTTTTTTTTTTTCAACTTAGTTATGATTCACTTAAGGAACATTGCAGTTTATAAAGAATTTATTATTATATTATTTTATCATTATGTATTTTTATTATTACATCTTTTACATCTATATTTAAAAGTATTATTTTAGAATAAAGTTTTGATAAACCTTCATATGAACAAATAGTTTAGTTCATCTATAATTGTTCTCTTTGAATATGAATATTGAACCTATAGGTACTTTGTGAGCAAGGGTTTAACAGGTAAGCATTTATTATATATGTGTTCACTGGTGCTCTTTTCTGTATCTTGATGTAGTTATTGCCCGTTTGCATGGCTTCTGCCCGCGTGGGTATGGGCACTGCCAAGATATTTTGTTGCAGAGAAAGGTGTTCTAGTGAGTTGAAAAATACCTCCACAGCCATGTTTTCTCAATGTAGGTTAGGCAGATTTCTGTAGGCAATGTTGACAGCCTCTTTGCATCTATAGCATATTTCTGAAAGATTGTTTATTTACTCCATTGCAGAGTACTGAGCCGTCTTTAGGCCTGCTGGGTAAACAGATCAAACTGGACTCTGAGAGTGTCAAAGACGGTGTCAGGGTTATCGGCTCGTCTAAGGTCATCAGCCCAGTTGCTTAATGCTTCTTTTAGATGCATCAAAGTCACCCCTGCCGTCCAGCAATTGGCATAAGCTGTCTTCTGAAAACAAGTAATAAAGTACTCTACATTCCCAGTCCAAGTGTAGGGGAGAGTTTCAAACATTTTGCCAGGTCCTGAAGTCTTGACATCAACAACACTTGTTCCAAGGTATTGGCTAATCAGGCAGTGCCTGTGCTTGTGCTCTTGGCTTGTCTGTTGGCCCTTTGATCTGGTAGGAGATTAGAAGTAGGCTTCTGTCACTTTTAAAGCAAGTCTTTACTGCACCTCGCTTTCTGTGGGGCTGCCATTTTAGAGGCAGCCGCTTGTAATAACTTTGGTTTTATGCTGCCTATTTTAAGAAGACTTACTTTGAGGCTCTTGGGTTTCCTTCAGCTGCCACTTTCAAGCGAGGAAAAATTATTTTGAGTGTAAGCCCCGATGTGGAGCTTGGAAATCAACCAATCTCACTACTGCCATCAATGTAAAGGATTCGTGCTGTCACTTTCACCAGCTTTACATGCAAGAATAACTCAGTGCGCTTTGAGTTTAAGACCTTTGTTTGCTATAATTATGATCATCGAACAAAACATTCATTAGTTTGCAAGCAAGCAAAGATGGGCTCTGCTCTTTGTTGCTTTGCCTGTGCCTTTTATACGAGTCTTTGCTACGAGTTTCTGCCTTGTTATGTCTGACCCAAGCTAAATGGGCCCAGGGTCTAAATTGGCCTGAGTTGTCCCGAGTTGCCTAGAATTAGTCTAAATTGAGTTGAGGTACTGTCCTTCACAATTTAATAACAAGTATAATTATTGCTGGTAAGTTGAATTTTTACCAATACTTAACTTTGACAAGTGACACTAAGACAAGTCTCTCTAATCAAGGCTTGCAGGAAAAAAAGCATTGAAATAATGTAAGCTTTTGCTAAGCTCGTGAATATTGTACTTTCTTCAATGTACCACAGAAATGTTGTTTCTTTAAAGCCATTAAGGAAGAGATCTCTCTGGTTTTAGCGTTCACCTGTGTACTCTTACCTTTTGGTTTGCCACTCTTATATTTACTGTTCTAAAGAGATCTAAGACCTTAATTTTATTTAAGGTTATATTTAAGTTCAAGTATCTTAGTTTCTTTACAAATATTTATTATTTTGAGCTGTAAAAATCAATAGCCTCACCAATAGATCAGAAGGAACTGAAAACTATTTTGTTTTAAAAACAGCCCAACATCGATAGCAAAATATTTTGTTTCAGCGTTAAACTCAGTGTCACTTTTCAGGAGTAGCAAATGTAGCAAACAGAATTAATTTTAAATCATGCCATACACCAATCATAAGGCAGTAAAGACGGCAGTTAGCCTCTAAAATCAAATAAATGGTTTGATCTATGATCTTTACAATAATACTATATTAGGTCAAATATTACATATTTTGTAGATTATTTATATATTAATTTCATATATTTTCTAAATTTATTAGTTTTTACAAAAAGTCATAATCTATTTGCAATTAATTATATCTTACTGTAGATATGAAGTCTACAAAAGTAGTATTGCCTTTGTCTACTATAAATGCTAGCAAATAAAACTTGTTCATGAAACATTCAATACAAACTAAATATGCACGCTACCTTAACATACATACATAATTGTTTTACAAACAAATTAGTATAATTCCACTTTCATTCATTTTTTAAAATAATACACATGTAGCATCAAATTACAAATGTGCATATAATCATGTACAGTTGTAAATACTTACTATATGCATACATTTGCTGCTTTCAAAAATAAAAAACTATTTGAGTAAGTTACATGCAAAGTATGCAATTTTTTTTAGTTTAAGAAACTTTCATTGGAGCTTTTGTATACTTGTGAAAACAAGGAAAATCATCAATTTACAAGTTAAAAATGACAATATCATACATGTACTTGCTAGCCATATACTTGCTGTAGATGTTATATTGGCGTGTTATTAATTAATATTAATATCAGTTTATGTTATGTTAATATAATATATGTTAAAATGCCAGTTGATACAACGAAGTATGCTCACCTGCCAGGCTTGGCATGGGTAGACACCTGCATCATAACCATCATTTATATACAACCTTTGATTGACCAAACATTTGCTCACTGTTTGGAGATTTTCACCGAGTGAGTCTGTTCTGTAGACACTAAAGTGTGGAAGGTCTTTTTTTGTCAAACGCGTAAATTGAATCTAAAGTACAAAGATGGTGTTGCTATACTTATCTAATAAAAGAGTATATCCAAAAGACTGACCTGCGGATGTCGAAACTTATCAGAAGGCAGAAAACAAAAATAGTTGCACTTTGACTGAAACATCTAATTTTAGATGAATAATATAATAATGGTATAGTAGTAAAATAGTATTCTTTAAATCACTACGGTTTCACAACAATGTTCAATTTCCAAAACCTTTATCTAAAAGAGTCAAAATTTGATAATGTTAATTTTAAAAATATAGAAAACGGGAAATTTCTTAACATGTCATTGACTGAAAATGTTTTGTTTCATATAAAACTTAGCATTTACATCAGTGATGTGGGATGAATGATGATGGCTCTATGTTCATTAATAACTATGACTATGCACAGCAATAATTCTTCACAAACTTTATCTAGTTAGAAAGTTATTAAAGTTTCTGAGTTGAAGTAAGTAGGTTTGAATAATTTAAATATTTTTTGAAAAATGTGTAAGTTTGATAAAATAGTTACTAGTGAGAGCAATATGTGTTTTGGTCATTAACTTTAATATTGGAATTAGGGCCACAAAACAGCATGAATACAAGATTAACTTCTATATATCGGTTTTAGAATTAATATTAGACGTATCATTCATGAAATTCATCGATTGAACTAGCTTTGTCTTAACTTTCTTTTTTCTATACAAAAGTAAAATATTATAAATATACATTAATATATATTGGATTGTTTGTTTTTAAATACTTTGGTTACTTACTGTCATTTCTAGCACCTTCAGCCATAAACAAAATGTTCAAATTGAATCATAGTCAGGTTACCAGTCACACTTGTAGGTAATTATATCATGATATCACATAGCATTTCAGCTGGTAGTCTTTCTAGTATCAGCGTTTTACTGTATTGAACCAAGATTGAGATAAACTCAAAGATATACACACAAGCACAGATGGATATGTATGTATGTATTTACATACGTACATACATACATGTATGTATGTATGTACGTGTGTACGTACGTACATACATAGTTCAAACATACATGTAAGAACATACATAGTACATACATATACAGATAATACATACTATGAATGTAAACACATACATAGTAATACATACGAATGCCTACATCAATAAATATTAAAAAAGTGTGATTACATCTACAACATTACAAGGTTACAAGGTGTATGTAGATGTATATTTAGACATATACATGTTATGTACATATACATAGATATGTAAATATATATCTATGTACATACATACGTACATATGTACATACGTATGTACATACATACGTACATATGTACATACGTATGTACATATGTACGTACATACGCATACATACATACACATACATATGTATACGTATACATATATGCATCTATACAAATACACACACATACATGCACACATACATATATACAAACATATATACCTACATACGCACGTACTTGCATACATACGCATATATACATCCATACACACCTATATATATATATATTTATTTATTTATATAGATGTAAACATGTATTTGTATACACGCTATTATATATTATATACATGTATATATAAATTAATAAACATGTATATAAGAATTTATACCAGAGATATTTTTAAAACTAAAAAATGATTCGATTAAACGCGATTCTCCCAAAAAGTTAGCAATTCATATCTCAATTCTTTTTATCATAGATCAGGTAAGAGTCGATTAATTTCATTTCAATAAGCAAAACACTACAATTCAGTTCACAGCTCTTTAGCTATTCTACCTGTAACTTTCAATGAATCAATTCAATTCAGTTCTTGAAAGACAATCTATTTTTATCAACTCGCTACCTGTCCACTACCTTGCCTGTGGATCCTTTGCTCTGAATAGAAGTTGCTCGCCCATACAAATGTTGTTGAATCATTCCTGTGCAAAAAAGCTTAGAAATAAAATAAACATTGATTGTTGCAGTTTTATTTTGTTAAATATCACAGGACCGTTTCTCAGTGCTCTTGGTGGTTGCATTTACTAAATATAGTTTTGTTAAAGTTGCTGGGGTCATCCTTGATCTATGGAGGCGCATGATGATGCCTCCGTGACTAGATAAGCGTTCCATCTAAGCACTGTTTGCAGGCGGATTGCATAGTATCTCCTTAATTTTAGCCAACTTGGGCAAATGCCTCTTGTGTTTACTCCAATACGCTATACAGGGAAGTGTGAAAAGATTTTCAATGATGACACTCAAATTTATTTTTACAGTTTGTCCAAAATGCATATTAAACAGCACCAGACCATGCCATTTCTCATTTATAGAAACTAACTACCAGATTTGCATCATTACCGACACTAACACTTGGATTAGTCAACACATACTACACATACGTAGCTGGCAGTTACGACAGCAACAGCAAAAACTGCTAAAACAACAGTTTCTGCCAGCTGACATAAACAAACATCAAAAAATAGAATAATAAAAGTACAAATATTTTTATTTGCAGCAGCCAACTCGTAATATTCAAGTAGTTCACCCTCTAAGCCAACATTGTGTACTGAAGGAGCAATGGCCCTTTTCTTTTGTTAGTTGAAAAGGCCTACACTGTGCTCCTCTAGCTCCTTGACAACAATAGGTGGCACTGGCTGAGCAGATTGTGGCACCCATTTCTTGAGTTCTAAAAGCAAATACAAGTTAGTGAAAGCTGTTAGTGGGTGAAAGAAAACTAAAAGTATTGTAGGTAAACTGCATGCAGCAAATTGAAATAGTGTGTCGAATTATTGCCAATGCATACATTGCCACATTGGGACTATAACTATTATTACATACAACCATGTCTACCATCTAGTGTACACACTGTCAAAGGATTGCCAATATGAACTAAGATTAACACACGCACGCACCCACGTATGTATGTATATATGTATATGTGCACATACATATATATGCGTATGTATGTACATGCAAATATATGTACATATGTATATACCTATGCATGTACATGCGTGTATATGCACATATATATCTATGTACATACGTATGTACATACATACGTATGTACATACATAACATACGCATGTATGTACATACGTAACATACGCATGTAAGTATGTACATACAAGCGTACAAATGTACGCAAAAGTTTTCTGTCCAAAGACTTTTTTATTACCTGAGCGATGCCGGGCATTCAACTAGTAAATATATATATGACACACATATATATGATAAATATATATGATATATATACAATCAGAATAGTATCCCGTTGTCCATAAAAAGTGCTCAAAGTTTCCTGAGCTGATCTATAAAATAGATAATAAAAGAGCAGTGTAAAATTTGATAAAAACTGTATAACTTAGAGTTTCATGCTAAAAAGATGTAAAAATATTTAGCACTCATCAGACACTTATGGTAATTTGTGTCTTGCAGATCTTATAAAAGAATACAGTGCAATCAAATAAAAGCTAAAAGATTAAAACATTAAAACTTTAGGATGGTTTGAATTTGAAAAGCATAAAACTATCTAAATGGCGGCATGAGGAAATGAGACCTGGTTTGTTGTTTAAGCTCGCCCATTCAGGTTTACATAAAATATAGTATTTTTCAGCAATACAAAAATTACACATATGTTTGTCATTGTAAGTGACTGCGGCTCTGGTAATAATACGCCAATCGATGTTGTAGTCAATATCCTGGTCTTTCAAACTCTAAACATACTTGCTGGGTTCAGTCGCCAAACTTATTTCGCGGTGGCGGAAAGATGCGGTTTGGTTTCCGAACCTTGTTTTAAACTCGAACTCAGCAAGTATGTTTAGAATTTGAAAGACCAGGATATCGACTACAACATTGATTGGCATATTATTACCAGAGCCGCAGTCACTTACAATGACAAACATATGTGTAATTTTTGTATTGCTGAAAAATACTATATTTTATGTAAACCTGAATGGGCGAGCTTAAACAACAAACCAGGTCTCATTTCCTCATGCCGCCATTTAGATAGTTTTATGCTTTCCAAATTCAAACCATCCTAAAGTTTTAATGTTTTAATCTTTTAGCTTTTATTTGATTGCACTGTATTCTTTTATAAGATCTGCAAGACACAAATTACCATAAGTGTCTGATGAGTGCTAAATATTTTTACATCTTTTTAGCATGAAACTCTAAGTTATACAGTTTTTATCAAATTTTACACTGCTCTTTTATTATCTATTTTATATGATATATATACATATATGATATATATATATGTATATATATACTATATATACATATGCATATACTAGCTAAATTCCTGATGTTGCCTGACTAATAAAAGTCTTTGCAAAGAAAATTTATTTTTCTTTAACATATAACGACAGTTACAATTTTAACTTTCAAACTTAATATCATGAAAAAAGTGTTTTGCGCAGTTTAAATCAATTAAGAGAAAAATAAAAACACTGTGAAGGTTTTCAAACTTTGTCAAACAACTGTAACTTTCAAACTTCATAACATGAGGAATATATTTTGTAAAGGTCAAATAAATTAGGAACCAAAATAAAACAACCATGGAAACGTTTAAATGTAAATCTGAAATAATTAGCAAGTAAAAGCTAAATTAATTCTGTTTTGCTCTGATTACAATAAATATGATTAAGTAATGGTACAATTAATGCGAGCTGAAAAAACAAAATAAAAATCTTGAATATATTGACTTAATAACATCAGTTTGTGCATAGAAGTGTGTGTGTATAAAAAAGGTTACTGGTACCTCTCGATACTGGAACAAACGTAAAAATGATATACCGATTTGTCTTTGTCAGGCCGAATGACGAGAGAAGGAACCGGCTATTCCTACTTGAGATAATACAACTGTCTGCATAAAAATAATTGGCTTGAACCCATCTGAGCAATTTAACCTTACAAACAAGGAAATAAAAGAAACCCAAAAAAGCATTGTGTTGTATAGATATAATAGATTTTCAATTAATACGTCATTTAGCTCATACAATTAAGAAAAGGGTGCATGTATATATATAAATCTGAAAGTATGTCTGTTCCGCCAGCTATAGATCTTAAAATCTGGATATTAAAATTCAGTTTTCTGATGGATTTGAACTGCCTACAAATGCATCAACAAGGTTCATATGCGTATGCTCTACCAGTGAGCCACCACGGCTTAGTGATCAATTGCGCTATCATATACCACATAATATACGGGTGCACTAATTATTTTAGCCTAAGGTTTTTCACCAAAGATTTTGAGATTTGGTCATCTCGGAGCTCGAATATAAATTTAGCTCTCGACCAAACTGGAGCATGCGCATGGCAATTAATAAAGCTCCGAAAACGCATGAAACATTCGCTAACAAATGAAGAAGCATTTTACGATGCATAAATTCTTTACAAAAAGAGAAGAACCATCTGGAACGGCGTCTCTTCTATCGAGGAAATTTGCAAGGGAGATAACCCCTCCAGTTGAGTTACCCTAAATTGTTTTGGAGGAGGGATTCTTCTTTAAATATCTGAAGTAAACATGCCATTGCTGTTTGTAATTTCTTTTACATACGGTTTTTGATGTAACTGATCTGTTGCATTTTTAGCTGTTTCATTATCAATTTTTGCATTTTTAGTATTGTATCTTAACTTTTAATGGTTTTGATGTTTTAAGAGCCAGACGTACAAAATTTTTATTTTTGTTTTCTATTTCCATCATCATAAATAGATAACCTTTTATTAAAATTAAACACGATCTATATCTACATGTTTATATGTAAACTATGCAGTATACAGTACAGCTTATGGTGTGAAATGTGGGAAAAATACTTTACCATGGTTGTTTTATTGCCTTGGAATGGGTTATGTATTTTACATAGTTTTATGTTGATGGGAAAAATTGTTTTGGATTTAAAACAACTCGGTTTTTGAACAACTTTCTTACACGTCGCTGAAAGTTTTAAAAATTTAAATTTACACTGGTTTGAAAACCTTTACAGTTGCTTTATTTTTTTGATTTGGTTGTCCTGCACAAAACTTTTTCCTCATGATATGAAGTTTGAAAGGTACAGTTGTTTGAAAAAAGTTTAAAAACTTTTACAGTTGTTTTTATTTTCTCTCTTAATTTATTTTAATTACACAAAACACTTTTCTTATGATATGTAGTTTTAATGTTAGAATGGCAGATTTTGTTATATGGTAAATAAAAATCCATTATACTTAATTATATTAAACTATAATTATATAAAAATAAAATAAAATTTTTTATTACCTTATTTATTAAATACTTTGTCATTGTAATCATAGCCAAACAGATTGTATTTACTCATTACTTGCTAATGTTTTCACATTTTCATTTTAACACATTTACAGTTTTATTTTTTTTCCTAATTTATTTCAACAAAAACTTATTTCATGATAAGAAATTGAAAAGTTGTAGTTCTTTGAAAAATCTTGAAAACCTTTACAGTAGTTTCCTTTCTCCTCTTCATTCATTTGAACTGCTTCAAAACATTTTCTCATGATATATGGTATAAAGTTTAAAAGTTAGAATGGTAAATGTTGTATGCGGTAGGCTATACAAAAATAAATTTTCTGTTGAAAGACTCTTTTATTACTTGGGCCACGCTAGGTAGTACATTTAGTACAGTATATACTAAGAGCTGGGAATTGTGAAAATCTTCATAGACTCTATTTGTTAGACAATATTGGATTGCCAAACTGCAATTGCGATCTTTTTAAGTTCAAACCCAGCAGAATGCAAACTTATAATTCCGAAATTTTCATAACCACAGCTGGACAATCTGAAGTACAGAAAAACACACAAACTTTGAGATATATGTATATATATATATATATATATATATATATATATATATATATATATATAACAGATAAGTTGTCAGGCCTACTGCTAACAGCACTCTACGCTCTAAAAAGTGCGGAGTGTTATAACTAACTAGAGTGTGGAATAGGTTAATTTTACTTATCTTTATTCCAGATTGATGTTTTATTCTGGGGTCACGACTCAGACCAGCACGAAACAGACCTGTCGTGACCCCAGAATAAAACATCAATCTGGAATAAAGATAAGTAAAACTAACCTATTCCACACTCTAGTTAGTTATATATATATATATATATATATATATATATATATATATATATATATATATATATATATATATATATATATATATATATATATATATATATCTCAAAGTTTGTGTGTTTTTCTGTACTTCAGAAAAACACGCAAACTTTGAGATATATATATATATATATCTCAAAGCTTGCGTGAAGGTATATATATCTTCAAAGTATTATGATCGCGTAAAACAAAAACGTACTATTAGCCTGAGACAGTTATTTATTACTTTTATGGTGCTGCTTTCAAAGTTCTAACAAAGAAATGAAAAGCTCTGGAGTTGAAAAATAAGAGAATTAATGGTTATTGATGCAAACGATTCATTTTTAGTACAGTTTTGTTGACACTTCTACTGATCACTTGATATTATTGGCTCGTAAAAATCAAAAAATGTCAACGTGGCAGTCAAATACATGAGGCATTCAAACAGAAGTTTTGCAATATATTTATATATATATATACATGTTTTATATATATATATATATATATAAACGACTAGTTTTAGGCTAAAAATTTGTGTTTAGCCTGCAAAACTTTTACGCGTTGCAATTGTGCGAAATGCAACGTTTAAAAGTTTTGCTCAGCTAAAAAATTTGTTTGGACGCTAACATCGGCTACTTCAGCATTGCAGTAGAAGAGTTTAGGTTAGAAGACATTGTGGAAGGCATTGAACAACCAAAAAATATTTGTTCCGTTGAAAGCAACAATAAAAACACAGCTGGTCCAGCAAGCAATGCAAACATTTGTGTTCAAAAATACTGTACTTTGTTTCTGCACGTATTATAAGTTTGATTCATTTATGTCACTTGTTCACAAATATATATTTGTAGCATTTGATAGAGTATCATTATATAACTTATAAGTTTGCAGATTTATAGCATATTATTTAATAGCATCATTGGGTAATCTAATCTTACAATGGATTGACACTCATAACTCCTCTTTTATTGCACATAAAAAGGTACTTTTAGCTGCAAACTTTAGAAAACATCAATGAGTGCTATGTGCTTTATGGAACATTGTTAATTATAAATATAAAATATGTTTTCAAATTTACAATGTAATAAAAATTAACAACACCAACAAATTTCAAGGCTGGACACAGGTTATCAATGTGGTTGATCACTAGCAATAGATATCAACTGGTAGAGCTGTATATCAACTTCACATTGCAAATTTATTAAGATACATGTATATTTGACAAGCTGGATTTAAGATAGCAGATTTGTTGCAACCAAAAAGATTAATATGGCTCCACAGAAAAAAGACGGCAAAATATAGGCAAAATTTGCTTGGCATGTAAAACGGCTAAATTTATCTCCCAAAAGTTCTGACGAGCTATTTGAAAAATAGAAGGCCACCCTATATTTGAATGCTACCTCTGTTTGACTACCACTGTAAAGAAAGAGTTGAAAAATAGAGTGCCAAAACGTTCAATTAAAGTTTTTGTGATATGTAGATATATATATACAATTATATATACATATATATATATATATATATATATATATATATATATCTATAAAAGCTATACTTATACACATTAGTCAAAAGAGTCCTCAATGTTTTGAGTGAAAACAGGGCTGATATAAAACTATGTGTACTAAAAAATTACAAGTTTTGTTAAAAAATTTTATTACTAGTAAAAAAATGTAGTAATATTAATAGTTAATATTACTTATAGTTATAGTTATATTACTTTAATATTACTAATAGTTAATAGTAATAAAACCAGTAATAAAATGTTTTAACAAAACTTGTAGTTGTTTAGTAAACATAGTTTTATATATATATATATATATATATATATGTATATATATATATCTATATACATATCTATATATACATTGTTATATATAATTAGAACATATATATGCATATATATGTATATACATTCTTATTAATATATATATATATATATTAATAAGAATGTATATATTTATATTTTGCTTGATTAAATTTTTTACTTTCGTACTAATGTTTATAAAAACAATTATGTAACTATCAATTTATTCAATTATTTGTTTGTAGCAAAAAATTTTAACATATATTATAAGATAGAAATTATTGTTTATTTACTAACCACAACTAGTAGCAAATGTCAAATGACAAATGAATGTTGTGAATAGCAAGTACATAGATACTAATTATATCAATCGTTTAAATAATTGATGGTTGGGGATTGTGTGAGAACACCAAAAATGAAAATCTTAGAATAGAGCAATAATAATTAAAGATATTGCTCTCTCTCATAAATTTACTACATTTAGACTCCTTCATTCACCTTGTGTTATATACAGCACAATAATTACCTAAATAAATAATAGACTACTTACCACTGCAGGTACTGTTACGCCTTAAGAAAAGATTGCATCATTGCTAGCTCTAGTCCTGTCAGTAGTGTTCATCATATTCATAATATGATTGTAATATTACTGCAAAAATGAGTGAATGTTGTTAGTAAGTTGCTAAAATATATTTATTAAATATTGAATAAATTAGTGAAACCACCAGGTTAGTGAAACTATTGATCCAGCAAAAGAAAATCTTGTGAACAAACCACAAAACTGAGAATAAGTAGACCAGGGAACTGGGTTCAACTTACCACGGAGTCCTGAGTGATAAATTTAGACAACTGCGTAGAACGATGCTTGATGTTTGAATGAGATGGAGTTTCATTTGTTCGCATGATAATCAAAACAGCATAGCTAAACTTGTTGCCAGAGCAATTGCAAATCAAAGAACTATACTATATCATTGCGTGGTACATAAATAATAATATTACATACTATTGAAAAACAAAGCACACTAGGTGATATCGATGTTTATGAAAATGTTATACGTATGCAGCTGGCATTACTGGACTGTGCTGACAATTAACTGGATGGTTTCATTGGATATCACTGTTCAAAACAAGTTTTCCATCAACACAGTAATAAATTACTAATCAGAGGGATACTGAGATATGAATAATAAGGAGAACCATTGACTCAGATCTTTTTGCTTTTTGAAAGATGGAGAGTCGAGTCAGTTCATCTATGATGACAGTAAAGTATTGATTCAATTCAATTCTATTGGGCAATGGCTTTTTGGATTTTTCAGGTCTTGGTAATTTTTAGGATGTAGCGAGTCATCTCAATTCGACCGTACGTAAAAGATACCAGAGAATCGATTCATTTCGATTCATTTGTAAATTAAGCATTAAGGCTTTCTCGAGCAAGCATGTTAATTCGAGTGGCCATCTCTGATTTTTACAAATACTAAGTAAATGCCTGGCGTTGCCCGAGTAATAAAAAAGTATTTGCACAGAAAATTTATTTTTATTGAACATATAACAACAATTATCATTTTAACTTTCAAGTTTTATATTATGAGAAAAGTGTTTTGTGCAGTGGAAATAGACTAAGAGGAAAAATATAGTTATGGTAAAAGTTTTCAAGCTTTTTCAAACAACTGTAACTTTTAAATCTAATATAAAAAAGTGTTTTGCTGAAATAACAAAAAAAATAAAACAACTGTAAAGATGTTTAAATGTAAATGTGAAATAATTAGAAAGGCATGGCTAAATCATGTCAGTTTTGCTACAACTAAATAGAAAAAACTATTTGATAAACGGTTACAATGTACATGATTTTAATTTTTTTCAGTGTTGGCATTATGAGCCAAAAGTATTGTATAGAGTGGTATAAAAACTCATAGTTTTTATCTAATGCAAACATCCCCTGGTAAAATCATCAACATTTTATATACGTACTGTACATATTAAAAATTAGTAACAAAATAATACGTTAACCTTAGTAGTTATAGTTGCTTACAGTAACTTAAATGCATTTAGCAGTTATGATCTGCAAGAAAATGTAACGTTACAATGCATGACGAGCAGAGCGTACCGTGGAGAGTTTTTACTTTTGAGACAGACATATAAAATAAACTTTGAATTTAAATTTAATGAATTTAGATTACTAAACACATACTTAAAATTAAGTTTTAGTAGGTATTTCACTAAAGTAAACTGCAACTTTGTCATAGGCTAAAATTTTATTACTGATTTGTTTTCTATTTCGTTTTTACTATAATCTATAACAAATACTGCTGAACCAAAATGGCAAGCATCGTATGTCTCTTTCAGGCATTGTGGGAAGGATTTCGGCAAAAAAGCATATCAGCATTTTCATTATTCCATTGTAAGCAGTGCACCAGCTGCCAAATTTTGGTTTGGAGAGACCTTTTTATTGGTATCGTAAGGCGGCAAAAAGTCTAAAAAGACTTCTTCCTCATATGGTGAGGACAAGGAAACATTTTGTTCCATAAATTAAGGTGAAGAAATATTATAACAGCAGCATTGTAACTCAAGGGCGCACAGTAATAATTAAAAATTTAGCGTGTTCAATTGAAAAAACATATATACAGTATATGGTAAAAGCAATGGTTGTGATAAAAACGACGTAGCCATGTGAATACGCACGCTTGTTAGCAGCCTTGTGATTTGAATATCAAGAGTTCAAGTCCAGCACGAAGGTGAGTTTTTGTAGCTTATACTTTATCGCAATAACTTGACAGACGAGAGACTACGCAACATGGAGATATATATACTGTAGATATAACCCAACAGCAGGAAATATATTTACAACATGTAGATAGTAGATAGGCAGTATGCATATCTGTATACATATATGTGTATACATACATATGTATGTACATGTATATTCATATGTATGTACATGTATGTATGCGTGAATGTACGCATATGTTTATGTGTATGCATATCTACACGTATGTATATGAGTAGTCCTATGCGTATCTGTATTTGCATGTATATCTGTATGTGTACACTTATCTGTATGTGTATGTTTATGCATGTATGCGCATACACAGGCATGTGTGCACGTGTGTTTGTGTTTCTGCGTGTGCAATTATACACTCTATATATGTACGTACATATGCACACGCGCTCATATGTATGTATGTTTGTATGTATGTACGTATGTACATACATACGTACATATGTGCATACGTACATACATACAATCATGCATACATACAGATGAATGTGTGTGTATGTATGTACATACATACATACATACATACATGCATACATACGTATGTATGCGTACATATGTATGTACATACATATGTATGTACGTATGTATTTACGTACATACGTACATACATACGTATGTATGTACGTACATATGTATGTACATACACATGTATGTACATACATGTGTATGTATGTACGCATGTATGTACATGCGTATGTATGTACATACATATGTACGTATGTATGTATGTGCGTACATATGTACATACGTACCAATGTACATGCGTATGTATTTATGTATGTATGTATGTACTTAAGTACGTATGTACGTATGTATGTACGTATGTACTTATGCATGTATGTACATATGTATGTTCATACATATATACGTACATATGTATGTACATATGTACATACATATGTATGTACATTTGTACATACGTCTGTATGTACACACGTATGTATGTATGTACGTATGTATGTAGGTACGTATGTATGTATTTACGTATGCATGTATTTACGTATGTATGTATTTACGTATGTATGTATGTATGTATGTATGTACATATGTATGTACGTACGTATGTACATATGTATGTACGTATGTATGTATTTACATATGTATGTATGTACATATGTACGTACGTATGTATGTACATACGTATGTACATATGTATGTACGTATGTATGTAGGTACGTATG
Organism: Watersipora subatra; assembly: GCF_963576615.1. Taxonomy (NCBI): domain Eukaryota; kingdom Metazoa; phylum Bryozoa; class Gymnolaemata; order Cheilostomatida; family Watersiporidae; genus Watersipora; species Watersipora subatra. The sequence goes on from NC_088717.1 coordinate 12,241,443, forward strand.
TATGTATTTACGTATGTATGTATGTATGTACGTATGCATGTATGTACATATGTATGTTCGTACATATATACGTACATATGTATGTACATATGTACGTACATATGTATGTACATTTGTACGTACGTATGTATGTAGGTACGTATGTATGTATTTACGTATGTATGTATTTACGTATGTATGTATGTACATATGTATGTACATACGTATGTACATATGTATGTACGTATGTATGTAGGTACGTATGTATGTATTTACGTATGTATGTATGTATGTACGTATGCATGTATGTACATATGTATGTTCGTACATATATACGTACATATGTATGTACATATGTACGTACATATGTATGTACATTTGTACGTACGTATGTATGTAGGTACGTATGTATGTATTTATGTATGTATGTATTTACGTATGTATGTATTTACATATGTATGTATGTACATATGTATGCACGTATGTATGTACATACGTATGTACGTACGTATGTATGTACGTATGTATGTACGCACATATGTATGTACGTATGTATGTATGTACGCATGTATGTATGTACGCACGTATGTATGTAAGCATGTATGTATGTATGCATGTATGTATGTACGTATGTATGTACATATGTATGTATGTACGTATGTATGTATGTAGTGTATGTATGTACATATATACATATATACGTATATATGGACATATGTATTTACATACGTACATACATGTGCATGTATGTATGTACATACATACGTAGGGATGTATGTTTGTATGTACATATGTATGTTATACCTACATACATACATGTGTGTATGCACGTATGCATGCTTACGCTAGCATGAACAATGTAGATTCCGTCACGTTTGATCACCACTCTACCATCACTGTTCAAATCGTAGTGATCTACTGACATGGAGCTGTTCATCCATGAAGCCTTCTTAAAATAGTAGTACATGTGGTTTCCACCTGTAAACAATTTAGACATTTATGAGCTATATCGTATTAGCTGACCATAATAATAAATAACTTCAAATAAAAACTTTTACACTTACCGTTGCTAGCCAGTTTTTGCTGAATACTTTTATAAAAAGCACAAATAACTTTTCGAAATAGTGGGTTAGTGTGCAAAGTACATTCATGGCTTCACTCTTATTAGCAATAGAGATGCCTATTTCACTACTGTAGAAAAAGTAGACAACAGCCACATCACAGTGCTGGTGCCTCTCTATCACTATATGATCATCGGTACAGCTTATTCCCAACAAGTTGTAAACGCCAAAACAAACAGGCAAAAGGAGTGAGTTAAATTGACTGATGCAAGTAACTAACTAGCCTTTCCAATGTTTGCTACAAGTTTCGTCATTGGTCATTTGTATATTGTGAGTGGGTATTCTGAAAAGTTGGTAACCATCAACCATTAAACTATCAACCAATAAAAAATGAGCAGTAGGATACAAACTGGTTGGATGCATTTAAGCTTTTTAAACATTAAAAAAAATTGCTTCAGTCTAAAGCTGTGAGTATATACCCCAATAATTTGGCAGTTTTTTTCAAAGCTGTATCAAACAATTAATTTTTCCAAAAATTGCTTTTCGGCCAATTAAAAACTTGCTGAAAAGCTGCAAATTTAGATTATTTCAATTTGAAAACAATTGTTTAGTTACAACAAATAATCAGAGCAGATCAAGAGTAATTCAATTTTATCACACATTTCAAACTAGTGGGTCCTTCTAACCAGTATTTATGATGAAGGTTTTTTGTGCGTGTATTGTCAATCTTTAATGTAAATTGGTCAATGTGCTCATTTTTAAGGAAATTGGCTGTCACTCTAAATGACCTAATGTGACCAACATTTTAGCAGCTTGTGTAAAAGCAGTTTGAATTTAACGAGTGTAGTGTATAACCTACACCCATCAAAGTGAGTGTACTCTTATAACTAAAGTAGAGTTACACTTTGTAACCAAAAAGATTTTTGCCAAGAAAAAGCTACAAATTCTAAAAACAATTTTAAAAGTATCTCTACTCCAAAATATAGTTGTTGCGCCAAAAAGAGTATGAATAATTGATGAAACTTCTTTTCCTGTGTTAACCAAAAATATCTGCTAAGAGCCATTTTACTGATTGTGTGCCCTAGCTTTCGACCTTGACCTCAAGTAGTAACAAAATTTTCAATGTTACATTAGCATTGTGGCTAACAAAAAGCTTAGTTGTGCTATTGGCTAAAAGCCATTTTGCAAAGATTGCTGAAAATGTTTGCTGAATATTTTGCAAATAATAAATATTCTTATATTCAAGGCAAAAGTTTGTTGGGAAAATACCTTGTTTCAAATTAATTTCTAATTACAAACAATCGGTTCTTTTTGAGTTTTAACAAAAAAATCACAAATATGATAATTTTAGAATTGTTCATTTTAGCTTGAAATCTCTAATTATTATCTGACTCAAGAACACTCAGATTAAAATATAAATGTAGATTCAAGTAAACACAATCCTTCAAATTTTTTAAATTTATTATTTCCTATGTTTTTATTACTTATGATTATTTTCATATTTTATATGGTATATATATTTATATGACTTGAAACAAAACAATTTGGGGTCTGAAATCAGCATTACAACTACTGCAACACCAAAATTGTAATAAATTACAGTTTTATTCTGTGTATTTCAGCCGCTGAATTCATGTTTCGATAGAATAGAACTTTTTGAAATGGTCATAAGGCTCTTTAGTTTATTTCACAACAGAACAGAGAAGTACTCAGTATTTGATTTTATGAGACTGAAGGAGTTTTAGAAATAAAGTTTCATGATAAAATAATCAGAGTTTGGCAAAACTAATTAACACTTTTGCTGTGTACGCAGCCAGCAAATCGAGCTACAAGTTGAAACTTTTAATATAGTTAGTTGTATTAAGTTATTTCATTCAACTCTTTTTTAGATTTTTTCAACAATACTTTTATAACTTTTGTGCAAATTATCTCAACGAGTAATATTGTAAAGGTTTGTGCGACCTTCACTTTCCTCCACTAGTACAAGACTCATGCATGAATACAATACACATATTTCTGCTTAGTTCATCAAGGTGTACAAGAAAGAATCAAGTAACAGGCAATGAACAGGCCCAGAACAGCCCTGCTCTTTACTGCAAATGTTTGTGCTTATATAGCTGGTAGGCTCAGCCTCTCGTTCTGCTTGGCTGGGCTTGACCCGGCTCGGCTTTGGTTTGGCTCTTCTCAGCTCGACTCGACTTGGCTTGGCTCTACTCCGCTTGGCTTGGCTCTGACTGGCTTAACTCTCAACTTGTTATTCTGCCTGACTGAGCACAGCCCAGCTCAGCTTAGCTCAGCCCTAGGCTCAGCTCTCAGTGGATCACATTCCACAACACTATCACCATTAGGCTTTATGCAGTTTTATTTCTTAGCAGAGTGACAGAGTTTATCAGTTTTGTTGGCAAAAGAAATATACATATCAATTATTACCAGTTTTAATTTACTGACTATAGTTGAATGAATTTTACTACTGCAACCGCTGGATGACAGAATTCTTTTTGATGACTCAAATTATTTACGATCTATAGTTGAGAATGTGTCTAGTATGCATACCTGACAGCCTGTATGTGTGTGTCAGTGTGCGTGTGTTTTTAGGAATACACCAATAATCTCTGTATCCATTCTCCATCAAATTCAAACAGCTCACGAAACTATCATTATGGTCTTTAAACTTTAGTGGCGAGCTGTCAGCTACAACAAAAATAAATTTCATCGGATCCTTAGCTTTAATGAGAGCCACAAACTAATTCATAGCAAATAGAAATCACCCCTTCTGCATAAGTATACATAGGCTTATGGTCAACTGTAGGTATATCAACCAATATATGTACAAGATGGCATCATGTATTTAAGGAGCCAACATACAGCAGTACGTCTGAATAAAATATTAGTAGGTACTCACAGTTCTGTTGATTGTAAAATTTGTTTAGTTCTTCTGGATCACCATATAGAAGAGCAATGTTGCTACTAGGAATACCTACAACATTTAGCACTAGTTCATAGCAAAAGCACTTTATCATGCTTTCACATACAATGTCAGATTAAATATATTTGTGTGGTAGTATAAAAAGACAAATTTAGTGATCATTAGTTTTTTACAAGTTTTTACTGTAAGTTTATCGTGTATAGAATATAAAATAAAGACCCATAATTTTATTTTTTTGCTATCTTGTTCATAAAGGTATCATAGCTGATATATCTACCAATAATTTTAATTAAATGTTGCCCAGATAACAGCTTTTCCAAGCATTGCAAACATCTGTACAATCTGAGTGATTCAGTTAGATAGGATAAACTAAAGTTGCTGTTCAGGCATATCTAGCTACTTTTCAAATTTTTGTTTATAGAAGAACAAAAATTTTGAATTACTAAGAATTTGAGATTCTTCTAACAAATATTTTTGTGATTATTCATGTCTTTTGTTTTAAAAAGTCTACATTTTGAAACACTGAACAAATTATTTATTATAAAAAGTAAAACACTAAATATCAATGGCATGTTGAAAAACCTCCAAGAAAACAGCACCATTTGGTTGCAATAATATACTTGCCCATAATAGCCAACCAGCTCATACTAAAACCTGCAAAAAGCTTAGTGGAGTTTATCTATAATAAAAACTGTAACAAGAACCTAGTAAAATGCTTCAAGTTGATTAGTGGAAGCTACAGATGCACATCAAATGGTAACTGTCAGTTGTTAGATGATTATAAAGCCTGAAAAATGTGCAGCTAGTGCTTTGAAAAAAAAAACTATTGACACTAACTCACCGATTTAATAGTTATTTGTCTTCTTTATACATATCTCAAATCCACTTGTAAAGTAATGTTTAGTTTGCCCCGACATGCTAAATTGTTTTTCAATTTGTCTTTAAAGTTTGATAAGCTTTAAAAAACTGTTTCAGTATTTACAAAATTGCTGACGACTTTGTTTCAAAGCAACAGTTAGACAGTCGCTGTTGTTTTTCAAGTGTAAAATGGTTACTAACCATGGTGCATTTCTCTGATGTGTTCACTCTCAGGGCTGGCTGTCACCGTTATTGGTTCTTTTGTGTTTATTGGGTCTAAGAACTGTCTTTTTAGCCTTTGTAAAGATTGTTCAACCTGCTTGTCAAAATGAAGAGTCGATGGAGTATTCACGGATCCACTTGTCTTTCCAGGGGCCTAAAGAATTAATCACGAACCCATAACATCATTCGATCTTCTTTAACCTGTCGTTAACGAGCACATCTGGCTTAGAATTGCTGAGCGTATTGAGCCTATCCTTGTTATTCTTTAACATATATGTAAGAGGGCTGCTGTAAGCTACCTAAATTTTGTAGATCTTAAAATTAATATGCATCGGAAAGCTCAGAAAAATTTCTACCGCTTGATATCTATTGATTTCAACTAACCTATGAAGATCTTATGGCCAATGTATTTTATAGCAATTTGTTTGAGCTTTCCATTTTGTATTTCATTATTCTAAAGGTTAAAACTATATTTAAAAATTTGGCATAGAAGTTTATTGCACTCATTGATATATTTTCTACAGTTTGTAGCCATAATTGGTTTTTTATGTGCAATAGAAGAGTTGTGTGTTGATTAATTGAAAGCCAGGTTTAGATAATGGCAATGATGCTATTAAATAACACGCTATAAATCCGCAAATTTTTAAATTGATAACTGTGAATCTAACAAATGCTACAAATATATACTTAAAAACAAGTGACACAAAAACAATATTTGTTTTAAATGCAGAAACAAAAATTAGCATTTTTGAAGCAAAAGTATTTGCCTCATTTGCTCAGCCAGATGCAGGCTAAATGTTGCTTTCATTTGTACTCGTTTCTTGTTTGTCTTGCTGTTTAATACTTTGAAGAGTCTTTTCTGACCTCAACTCCATTTCTGAACTGTTAAACTAGGCAATACTAACATCAAAACAATTTTTTTGGAATAAAAAAACTTTTACATGTTGCCGATTAGAATACACTTTTACCGAAATGAAGAAAAAATATGCGTAATCTTATACATTTAGAGTACATACTTTTGAGGTATATAAATAGTAACTTTTAGCCATGTATACAGCTTAGCTGTATACAGCTTTTAAGTTGTATACAGCTTGCACATGCATGATAATCACAAATTTTAGCCTGAAAATAGTAGTAACATATTTTATTGTCTTCACTTAAGCGAATAATTATATGTAGTTGTTACAATACATGTTTAAAAAAAAGTACAAGAGTTTTTAAAAGGTCTTTCGAAAAGTGAAACCACTCAGACTGCTGGGTTTGGCATGTTAAGAGAAATCTTTTACCATCATCTGGTTAGTTTCAGTCTGAAATGGGTTGAAATCCACAACTCATCAGCAATTTTACTTGCTAGATAATTTGATGCTATTTTCTCACACATATGAATCAGTGGTCTGAACATGTTTACTGGTCTCTCAAAATGACTTCCAGGGAGTGCTTAACTGATTCAATACATTTGAACTAATCAGCCTGCTGATAAAACTGTATGCTTTGAATTCTATGGTTTCTTTCAACCAAAGCAATTTTCATCTTTGTCAAGATATTTCTAGGAACTGTTGAGCTGTAAAAGTGCGCGGATTCATAGCAGACTTGTATACTGTAAGCGCTGTCTATGCACACATGTCTCTTTTGCAGTCATAGTGTACCATGTACCCTCAATTACTTAACAGTGTGACATTTCTGAAAAGTTGCCAAAATATGAGATACAGCTGTGGCGCGATAAGGAAATACTTGAAACTTCTAACTCCGTAGTATATGATAAGGGCACAACGAAAATGGCTCCTTTGGACCAATGTCTAAACTCATCTCAGAAAGTGCTATTTGACATTGATGGCCTTGATTGCCATCTACTCTTATTTAATGGTTTGTTTTCCTGATTTTATCTGAGGTAACCAGCATATAGAGAACTTTGAAACTGAATATTTTAGCAAATACTTTGCAATACATCTTTGTTGGCAGCTCTGAGTTTGTAAAAAAGATTTATTAAATGCTAAAGTTAAGGTTATTTTACATATAGCTAATCGTAGCTAGAACCCTTTTGCCTAAAGTTTATCAGCTTTCAAACAAAGCTACTAATCCGAGACAAAGTGTAGACATGGTAAAGCTTTCATGGCACAGAGGTGATATGGGATGGGGGGGGCAATACGTTGCACTCTGGAAAATCCTTGTAAACTTGTGCGTCCATGCGTCGATTGAAGGTTGAGAAAAAATACTGCATCATACAGGATACTAAACTTGAAATTCAGCTTAAAAATTATGCAATAATTGCTATTGCTAGTTTTAGTGAGCTTCTTTTTGCATCAAAGTTAGCCCTGCTAGAATGTTAGCCCTGACCACGGCTTTCATCTTTTCAAAAGCACGTAACTTGATAGCTGCATAAGCCACTTCTTTATCAAAACGTTTGATAAAGTTTTGCTCAAGCATGAGATAATTTGATTCTACATAAAGGATTCCAAACGGTTCAATGTAACCAATTAATGCAGCTTTTCAACTATGCTTTCATCTTTTCATATAGCCACTGTTTTTAATTAACATTTGTTTGATCTGATAACAGATCAATTACTCCAATCTTAAAGTTGGAATCATTCTCACTCCATATGAGCAATCAGTTTTCATCTAATTCATTACGTTTCATTCTATGTGCTGGTATTGAGGTATTAGATGGAAGCTTCAATCGGGTATAATAGGTTAAGTTGGTAGAGTTTGATAGATGACACAATCTTGGTAGTGTCTGGTAGGTGACACAACCTTGGTAGTGTCTGATAGGTGGTACAAGCTTAGTGGGGTCTGATAGGTGACACAACCTTAGTAGGGTCTGATAGGTGATACAATCTTAGTAGGGTCTGATAGGTGATACAACCTTAGTAGGGTCTGATAGGTGATACAACCTTAGTAGGGTCTGATAGGTGATACAATCTTAGTAGGGTCTGATAGGTGATACAATCTTAGTAGGGTCTGATAGGTGATACAACCTTAGTAGGGTCTGATAGGTGATACAACCTTAGTAGGGTCTGATGGGTGATACAACCTTAGTAGGGTCTGATAGGTGATATAATCTTAGTAGGGTCTGATAGGTGATACAATCTTAGTAGGGTCTGATAGGTGGTACAATCTTGGTAGGGTCTGATAGGTGATACGACCTTGGTAGGGTCTGATAGGTGATACGACCTTGGTAGTTTCTGATAGGTGACACAAATTTCGGTAATTGATAATTTACAGTCATAATCATTGATTTATAAATTTACAGATACATGTACTTATAGCATGAGATCTAAAACCGTCATGAGCAAAGTTTCTCTGTTAAAATGTATAGATTTAATTGCATCATTTAATTTCTGTCAATCTTTGACGACATATTTGAGAGATGTGGATACACAGCTATATTCTTATAGCTCTATTAAGATACTGACCTTTTCTCACCAAATATGTTGGCTTATAGCGCCACGTGTCTATATGTATCTTATAAGGCTATAAAATGAACTTTTTAAAAGATAGACTAGGTTAATTTTTAACTGAAAAACAATATTGATAAGTGCAAAGTTGTCTTGAGATAAGTTGCAGTTAAACCCGCATAAAAGTTTATTATTTTTGATTTTTTTTCGCAAACTGGACTATACTGTATAGAAAAGTATGGAAAATTTGATGCAAATTGCCATTGAAAATGTGAGCTACTCTTAACTTACAGTAAAATTACTGTAATCATTAACCACAAATCAAATGAAGCTGACAAGAAAAAGAAAAAAGTTGTTAAATAAGTCATGAAATAAAAGGTCAAGTCCAGTTTTCTCCATTTTGAGCAGCCAAAAGTGTGAGTTTGAGAAGATCTGGAAACAGATTAGAAAATTTACATGTATTTTGCTGCTTGTATAATTTAAAGCTCCTATAACGTGAATGTCCCCAGAATAGATTAATAACATTGTAGGAGCGTTTATTGCAGAGGTGAGCAAATTTTTTCACCCAGGGGCTACATTGACATTTAAAATTTGACAGGCAGCCGAATCAGCACAAGATACGATAGCCTACATATAAAAAATTGCATTTGTTAATGGTAAATATGAAACAGTAATAGAATAAAACATTAAATATATTCAAAAATGTTGTATAAAAACTCTTTGCACATATTTATATGTTTGCTGCTGCAGTTGGAAACAAAATCTGACTGCTTTAGTGACAAAGAAGGAAAGATTTGAGCCTCGATCTGCCAGTTGCTTGGTTTAGAAAATGGTCATTAAGTTATGTGATGGTATGCCATAAATCTGCAAATTAGTAAGTTATATAATAACCCATCAACTGTTGCTAAGATATAGTCCAAGCCAGTGACATAAAATAGTGTTTATAATACTTATAGAAACAAAAATACAAGTATTAAAAATTTTTATTTAGCATGGGTCACTGTTAACTTCAGCTACCAGTTGCGATCTGACTGCTGTTTCCACTTGGAAATTTTAGTCTCATTTCGTTTCTCAAACTTTTCTTCACTGCTGCACTAGTTGATATTAGCATTAAAAAATGTTTAGGAAAGCAGAAATTTTTCTTAGGTAACTTTTATGAATACTTTTTACAAAATGAATCTTTGGCAGTTCGAATCAAAAAGAACAATGGGCTGCATTTGGCCTGCGACTGTAATTTGCCTACCCCTGGTCTACTGTAAAGGTTCAAACGCACTATGCAATTTTACCACGTGCGTCATGAGGAGCGAGGAGATATTGCTCACGTGTGCCTGAACACATTGGAGCAATTCACCAGCAAATGATAACATGGGCACGCTTACAAACTGCCAATAAAATTCTAAATCATTAGTTTCTTTAGATTTGTTAATAGATTTAGGTACATATAAGTCAATATGGCGCTGTCTAGGCAACGACGTAAACAACTTCCGATTTTGTTATTAGGTCAATCTCACTTTCACGGATTGTACACTACAAGAAGACAAGAAAAAATGATTCTTGTATTTTTAACAGTGATATTTTACAGTTTTTATATATAGTTTACTTTATTGCAGTTTTTTATATTTAAAATGTTAAATATTTATTACATGTACCCTCAAGATGGTAAAGTTGCGCAGTGATTGACTCCAAATGTTGGTTTTTTACTGTTTTTTTTTGTAATTTTTGTGTGTTATGTCATACAGAACTGGAAGGGCTTTTAATTGAATTAATAACTAATTCAATGTTTGTTTTGGTGGTGTTTCAATTGTAACAAAATAGCAAAATTTTGACGCTGTATGTAGGTAAACATTGATAAGAAATAATTACCTGCCATGAAAATGCATTTTGGGAAAAAACCAAACAATCGAAATGCATCTCGCTCGCGATAAAGTTGTGTAGACAATGTCTAGCGTTATCGCTCCGTATGAGCTCGCTGAGCGAGTTCTAGCACAGATTAGCGCCACGTATTGCGATATCGCGCCAAATATCGCCTAATATGTTTTCACCTTAATACTGTTTGGCTTGCTTCTAACAATAGACCTATCTCGCTAGCAAGGATAAAGTGACATAAAGAATGAAGTAAGGAAATGTCATAGCAAAGTGCTTAGAAGGCAGATCCAAACCAGTTTTGGATGTCTTGGATTATATAATGATACAACTTACATATAACAATACAGTCATATATTGACATACGAGCTTAATGCGTTCTTGGACTGAGCTCATACCCCAATCTTTTTTGTCTCATAGGACTATTTTCTATATAACATAAAAAATAAAATTAAGTGTGCTCCCATATGCTATAAATAAACCACCCAAAACAGGCTACTACAATAGAAAAATGTGTTTTTAATAATTTTAATTCACTCCCTATATAGGTGAAGTAGGAAATATCATATCCAGTACTCAGGAGGCTGATCCAGACGATTTTAAAGATGAGCCAATTTGCATGTTGCAACTGGTCTCAAAACACAAGCACTCAGCTTTTTGCGTTCACTGCGCTTAATTACGGCAATGCCCATCGACAAATGTTTCAAAGTTTTAAGGAGAGTTTCTACTATATTCGCCAACTATAAACTTTCTTTCAAATGTTTGAATCTAAAAATTATTGTTCAGTACACAAAATATGTCTACAGGAAAGAGGTACTGTTTTAGCACTTTGCATAAAAGTAAAGATTTCGAAGTTAATTTCTTTGTTAGCATCATTTCTTAAAATTCCACAATTACACTTGCAGCATTTCAATTAAGTATTTAATTTTTTATGAACTTTTTGAACTATTATAACGTTGATGGCTTAATATACCAGTTTGTTTGGCTAAAAGCTACACCTTTGCTTCAGGTGTAACAACAATGACAAGCATGCAAAAATCAGTTAAGAAAGGTTTGTGCACTAATACTCGAATGCTTGAGTTGACTAAAAATCTCATTTTCAAGAATAGGTTCATAACTCACCTGACAAGCGCGTGTTGTTTTTTGGTTCTCCAACGCCTCTATCCTCCTGAGAATATTTTCGCAGATCACGGAGAAAATACTTATTGCAGCCACAACCACCAAAAAAAAAATAAAACAGTACATGAGTTTACTTCTTTCATCACCACAACATGGTTTCAGCTTCTTATCAGCCTTGCTCTCTTGTCTCATCAGAGTTGAGGTGGTTGTTCCATCAACCATTTTACCATCGGTTAAGACTCCAGATGCTCTGAGCTTGCTGAAGGGTAGACCGAATAAATTGTTATGAAGCCAGTTAAAAACTTACTGAAGTGCCTGGATGGGTTGTTCTTATTGCGTAATTTCGTAGTATAATTTAATAATACTCGCTTCTGCAAAATGTCTGATCAATTGCAGCTGTGTGTCTGCAGCTGCTTGCTTTTGTGTAATCATATTCTGTCCTTCACTTTGATTATAACTACTCAGCTTTTTGCGCAGTTTCTGTGCTTACTGGAAATTATTAGAATTTCAGCCCACTCCTAATTTTAAGCACAAACAAGAATCCAACGAATTCACTAGGATCATACCAGTAATTCTTCTTTATCGTGTGATTTTGCGGGAAAGAAAATATCAGTTTTGATATTTCTATGAACGATTTGTTTCTCGCAAAAGTTAAGTTTGCTCTTTGTTTGCTCTTTCAAATTCTATTTATTAGTATAGCAATTTATGAAATTTTAACAAGAAACTAAATGTTGGACAATTATAACATTGGTGACTTTTACATAAACCAATGCATTGTAGTACCAGTCGACTCCATTCTTAATGATAAATATTAGCAACTCTCCATGATTTTGAACTACTATGTACATAGTAGCTACAGGATATGCACACCCGTGTTGTAGCATATATAAAGACACACAGCCTGAGACTCTACAGAACCTTATTCGTAAGGTGCTTTAAGTAAGTAAGTAAGATGCACAGCTAAGAATATAGCTCCTTCTACAGAGTGGTAGATATAAGTACTGTTCTACATTAGACTAAATCACTGATCACTACTATTTTATGTTCTGAATTTGAACACTCTATTTTATATTTGATCTACTGCTATGATTCCAGCTCTTCAGTTAATAACTAGTAATAATTAGTCTAATTGTGTTGAATCTTTACAATTTCCTCATTGAACCTGAATTTGATTTGTAAACATCCTTGGTTATCTTTTGTTGAAGGTCACACTTATTTTGCATTTTTTGGGTTGGTGGTTGGTGGGTGGTTTGAACTGCTGATTATAATCACAGTGATTGCCACCTGGAGATGCAATCTGTACATTTTGCAATTTGGTTGTTTTGTCAGTGGGCTAAAGCTTTACACTTTTTTGCTAGAGTTTTGTCATGGCAGCCTTTGGTCGTTTATGGACAAACTGAGAAAATTTACTTTTGCGTACCTAAACGGATGGCAAAATTTCAAGTTGTAAGTATTTGGTAACCAGTTAACTTTAGTAACAAGTATCAAGCTGTTTCAGACAACAAAATATTAGTTGGAGGATTGGAATGAGATAAAAATTTTATATGAGCAGTATCTTGCTAATCCTAAAACTTGATTTTTGAACTTTTTGGGTAGAGTTAGTAATGCTGCACCCACAGAGCATAATGTCATCAATTCCAGTGCTTCAATCTAAACTTTTTATGTTGGAAATACGGCGGTTACGTCTCATGACACTTCTGAATTTTATCAGAGATGCAAATTAGTTGCCTCTCCTAGAAAATAACACGTTCCTGAATCCATAGATAATGTGACACAACCTGGTCTAATGTCTCAATCTGCTTTTGATAAAAATAATCTATTCAGCGTGTACAGGTTATAAAGAATGCTATAGAAGATGCAACATCAAGTAAGAAAAGCAGCAATAAAACCACCGGAAATCCTAATACTTTACAGGCATGTGAGTTAAGTAGTTATAATCACAGGTTAAACAAATGTCAAAAATTTGAATAGACGAAAGGTGCAAGCAGGTATTGATCTATTGTCAAACATAAATTATGGACCAATCATTTAAATGACAATCAAAGAAGTAAATAATCTCTCCTTTCCCTATTCTGTAAAAATTGTGATGGATGATGGCAACGTAATGTATAATTGCTTGATGCTCTGTACTGATGCCGTTGTAGGGATCGGTGTTAACAGTACCCATGTTAACAGTACCCATTACACACCAGTAATGCTCAGGTGTGTAATGCTTCAATGTTTGGCTACTAGTGGTATGTTTTGACCTTCCTGGTTTGTTTTCCAGAAACAGACTCCTACACTTGTGTTATTAATGACCTTCATATATACAACATGCTATAAACGCTTGTATGAAGTACAGAATACCTTGTTGGTAACAAAATAACTCATTTCTCTTTCACCAATAATATTTGCTAGAAAGCTATACTTTGCTTTTTCATCTTATCAAGAAAGCTTTGTCATGTAATAGCTACCAAGTTTACAAATTCAGTTCATTGATAGCTTTTTAAGCATATGTATCTAATAAAGGCAGTCAAAATCATAAAGCTTTAACAGAAATATGCATTGTTGGATTCTCAGTCATAAGTTAAATTTGATTTTGGTTGAATAGCAGAGTTACTAACTAAACCAAATTTAACTAGTGTTATAAACGTTTTAACTATAAGGTATGCTGATGTGAGAGTGACTTGCAAATCCATTAACAACCTGGTAGTACAAGGCTGTAACCAGGAAACTACCATTGCATCAAAAGGATCACATTGCCAGATGGACATATTAAGTAGCCATTCTATTTTTATGGTGTATAATCTTAGGGAATGACCTCAAGTTGCTTAATTAAATATCTGATAAATTCTGCCTTAAATGTTAAATTAATAACAGCAATTATTACATTGAAGCGTGTGTATAAAAAAGTTACTGTTGCAGCAGAAGCTTTTTATCAAGTCCTGGAAATTGACAAAACCGGTGCCTCTTGATAATGGTACAAACATATAGCAGGTAAGCGCAGGAGGGTACTTTGTCTGACCAAGTACCCTCCTGCGCTGTAGAGGCAATTCCTACTAACGATAATGCAACATACAACGGTTCATGTAAAAGTATTTAACTTTTTACAACTTTTAGCAATTGCCCTTAGGAAAAAGCAAAGATTGAAGGCGTGTGAAGGCATATTTGAAATTGAAACGGCACATATAAAAAGGACAAATTAAAAAATAGGTAATGGATAAAATACTTTTAAAAAGCTTTCAAAAGAAATACAAACTCTAAAGGTCATATTTATTAATAATAAAAAAATTGATACTTAGCTTCTAACCTGCAATCATGATAAAGATAGTTAAATTAATTTAGAACAGTAATGATGGCTTAGCATAGTGGTCAGACATGCCTATCTGTAGACTTGCGAGGTGAAGTTTGCAAGCTCAAATCTAGTATGATGCAGATTATTCAGTTTCAGATTGTAACCTATATACCTGGACATAGGCATGACAGATAAACAAAAAAACCAACACTGAGATTTAAATACGTTACGGGCAACGTATAAAGTCAGTAAATTGTAAAATGTTTTAAAATTTCAGTCATTTTGTAAAATTACTAAGGGAATCCGGCACTTTAAAAATTGACTCAAAATTTTTAACCAATTTTACAAATTGACTAAAATCAGTCAATTAATTTGATAGCTTGTCTGAAACATTGATATAAAGTAAGACATGTTATTTATGTTAAGAAAAGCATAACTATTAAATGTATACATTCCTACATTGCTTAACTTGCTACTATTAAGCAATTGAAGATATACTTTTTAAATAAGTGCAGCATTTGATGTGTAATATTTAATTGAGGATATGAAGGTTATCTACATTCAAGCAAATAGTAATCCCAAATACCAGAGACAGAGGCATAAATGTTAATATGCTTGGGAGAGGTGCAAAGGTACTCATTTCATACTGAAACAACACAATTATGACTTTGATGATGCAGTTAGAAACATGAATGCCTTCAGGTGCTCAATAAATAAATGCAAGTATAGGTACTTGGTACTCATTCCCTGCTAACTGCCAATGATGACAGGCACTATGAAATCCACATTCCGTAAGGAGCTGTTAGATATGAAAAATGTTGATAAAAATTTGTTCTTATGGCAAAGTAATAGCTCTTCTTGTTGCTAGAAAAACCTAAAGAAGCACCTGTATATTCAGAGAAGACTAACCGTCAGTAGGCCTACTACATACTAGATAGATACGAACTCCTTCAGTTTGGTGATATTGAGAAATTGATTTGTAAGAGCAAGAGTGACTCTTAAAACTTTGCCTACTTAGCTCAAATTGATGATATGGTTAATGTCATCAATCTTGCACATGTTTCACCTAGACATGATTGCTGCAACAAGATGACCAATGCTATGAATAGTTATGCAAACATCACACACCAATCAGTTGAGCTGTACCAATCTTTATGCATTGATATTCAAAAGATATCCAAGTGTGCTACCATGGAGGGTGTAGTTGTAAAAACAATTGGGACAAAGAATTTTGATTTCAGAAACCAGGTGAATCTCCTAGATATGCAGTTCATAGCAAAAGGCTTATATTCCAGGATTACGGTATATCAAGACCACTTAACCAAGTATTGTGGCCTTTGACATCAGAGCATGCAGTTGAAATTGCTTACCAATTGGTTGACATATTTTTGTTGTTTGGTGCACCACAGATTTTTGAAAATGACAATGGTAGCAAAATTGCTGTATCAGCCATCAAGAAATCAAGGACATGTGGTCAAATATGCTGATGGTGCGTGGTAAGCCTAGGCACCCTCAAAGTTAAAGTTTGGCAAATGGGTTGAAGTTGTTGTCCCACAACCAAGCAGCCAAAACAACAAGAATATGTTGGTTGCTTGGTTTGTGAACAATAATTTTTAGTGGATCAAGGAAAAAGGATGTAGTAACATTATGAGTGCGACTGTCGACCCCTTTGACCATGATTTGTAATGCATTGCAGTTCGTGCAATTATATTCAATGGGTGTTACAGCAAAAACTAGTTTGCCTTATGTGTCCAAAAATGATACAGCATGAACGATATGTACGGAGATAGGAAAATAGACTTCCAACAAGCAATACAAGAAGATTCCAAGTGTGATGGGTAAGGGTATACACTAACTGTAACTATGGATATAGCTGGGAGCAGCGCAAGTCAAACAAGTGCAAATGTTTTAGGATTGGAAAGAAATGTAGTAGTAGATGTCATGGAAGTTTGCCATGTCCAAATAAAAACTAAAACTAGATATTTGTAACTTGTTACAATCAATGTCCAGATGATTGTTATTCAAGTAGACAGTATGTTTTGATAGACAGTACTTTATCATTTTAAATTCGAGTACTACTTAAAATTTGGGTAGAGCGAAATGTGATGGTTGTTTAAAAAACAATTAATTTGGATATGTTCATGCAGTTAACTGCAGAATATTATACAGATGAATTTATTGTACTCATTTATTAAATTATTTGTTAAATTGTGTTGTTTAATTGATCTGTAGCAAGAACAAATAGGCTTGTGGGTGTTTGCCTTTTTAATGTGAGTACTCTATTCTACCAGACACGGCTTTTTGTATTTAACTAATTCACACAGTGGCTTCATTAAAGCTAGAACACTACTAATTGTAGTAAACATGTACCCTTTACATGTACTCCAAACATCTTAGCATTCAAGTCACTGGCTTCAGTATTTAATACCAACATTTGTATAATGGCAGATCGTCTTCTTATCTTCAATATAATATTACACGTCATATGTTGTAGCTTTTAGAAAATTATTTTTAAATACTAAATAGTAGCGAGTTAAACAGTGTAAGAATGCACATATATAATAGTGGATGCTTTACTTGACACAAATAAATTGTCTTACTTTATACCAACATTTGAGGCAGTCTGTCAAATAAAAGGACTGCTCTTTAGTCAATTCGTAAGATACCTAAAGACTTCAGTCATTTTTAAAGTGATTATGCATATCAGACAATTTATAAATCGACTGATATTTTGAGGCATTTGAAAGTAGGCTGAGTTTCCAGATTGAATGTAACAATAATTAATAATACATATAATTAATATAATTAATATGTATATAATATATATATATATATATTCATGCTACAGACAGTACTGTTTCGGCTACAGTGCAGCTCAGAGCTTAGGCAAGGGACACAAATCGCATTACCAATGAATGTTGACTTCTTGCCATGAAACAGTAAGGTTGTCTCACAGACATTAAGAAAGTCAATGTGCTGGCACCAGAGTGCTCAAATCACAAAAGTGATGAGCTTTGCACAAAGGCTAATAGTGCTGCACCTCTCACAGAATGCTCAACCAAACCGAAGTGAGGGAGCATATACTCATGCTACAGACAGTACTGTTTCGGCTATTGAAGCCTCATCAGTGCAGCCCAGAGCTTAGACAAGGGACACAAAGCCCATTACCAATGAGAGTTGACTTCCTGCCATGAAACAACTAGGTTGTCTCAGAGACTTTAAGAAAGTCAATGGGCTGGCACCAGACACATTATATATATATATATATATATATATATATATATATATATATATATATATATATATATATATATATATGTATATATATATATATAACGGTTTAAAACTCAATAGCCTGCACTATACAATTTATCTCATATTTTTGTCATAAACACTGATATGTGAGAACCTACCTACCACTACTCTCTGTAGTGGTAGGTAAGCTTTAGGCTACTCTAGTCTAGATTAAAGTTGACCTAAACTACTAGCTAAAAATAAACTTTTTTTTTATTAGAGTCATTAAAAGTCTAAAATTATCATTTCAATAAGAAACAAACAACAAAATAATTAATGGAATATCAATTTGAATGAACCATAAAGCCTATTCATGGCGTTTACCAACGAAAAATATCTAAGGTTGGCAAGGTTGGCAATCTCTACCAGACATATAACTATGTGGCTGAACTAAGGAAACTTAACAGCCAATACAGAGTCGCTGCTCATGACAGCCCAGGAGCAAGCGCTCTCAACAAGGCAACTTCAAACAAAAAAAATCTGTCTCACTAGAAACAATCCTAGATGCAGACTGTGCAAACAAATGTCTAAAACCATTCAAAACATCATCAGTGGGTGCAAACAGCTAGCAGCGAGCGCATACACTGAGCGGCATAATCATGTTGCGGGTGTTGTTCACAGAAGTACTTGTGATGAGTATAGCCTTAATAAACCACAAAACTGGTGGGAAGCCTCTAGTAAAGTCAATGAAAATGACTTCTCTATGATTTTCTGGAACTTCCACATCCGGACTGACAAGCATGTCATAGCAAACCAACCAGATATAGTGGTGGTGGAAAAAGAAAACAAGAGGGCTATTGTAATAGATATAGCAGTACCCATTGACTACAGTATAGCCAGCAAAGAAAAAGTAGTAAAAATCTCCCTTTTGGAGAAGATATTGGAAAATGCTAATATGTACGAAAACTTTAATTCCAGGAGTCATTGGGGCACTGGGTGCAATAACACCTGCGCACAAAATGTGGCTTGCCCAGATACCGAAAGCAATCAAGTCAAGCGAGTTGCAGAAAAGTGCCCGATTGAGAACAGCTAAGATATTTAGACGAGTGCTCAAACTTCGAGGTCTTTGGTAGGAGACCCATGATGGAGCAGAAGTTACAAGCCATTTGGGTTGACCGGGGTGAGAAGACAATAAGATATATCTAGGCCCCTATATATAAATACATATATATAAATATATATACATGTATATATATATATATATATATATATATATATATATACATATATATATATATATATATATATATACATGTAGTAGTGCTGAAAAGTGCGCTATTGTGAACAGCTAAGATCTTGAGGCGAGTGCTCAAACTCCCAGGTCTCTGGTAGGAGACCCGAGTTAGAGCAGAATTTACCACCCATACGGGGTATCCGGGTTGAGGAAACAATTTTTTATATATATATATATTAATATATTATATAAACATGGACATATCATAAAAATATAATTAAACGCCACCTCTTTTTGAACGCCACCTCTAATTGACCACCACCTTGAGAGAAAGGTTGAAAAATAGACTACCCCTTTCCAATTTCACGCCACCTCCATTTGACTGCCACTTAGACATTATTATTTGATCTTTTTGAGCCCATAATATCAAGCGATCAGTAAAAAATGTTCACCAAATTGTATTAATCATGAATCCTTTGTATCAATATCAGTTAATTCTCTCGTTTTCCACGTCCAAAGACTTTTGTTTTTTCATTAAATCTTTGAAAGCAATACTGTATAAATAACCAATTACTGTCTCAGGCTAATAGTCGTTTTCTGTTTAACGCGGTCTTTCTACTTCGAAGTAGCCTACATACATAAAAAACAGCTTAAAATTACAATAGTAGATGAGCTTTCAAAGCAACACTATAAAAGTAATCACTGTCTTAGGCTGATTGTAGTTCTTTGTTTAACGCGGTCCAAATACTTCAAAGAACATGCATATAAAAACGGCTTGCCAGTTTTGCACGAAAGGTTACCCAAGCAAACATTTAGCAAGCAAACTTTTATGCGTTGCATTAGCGCTAAAGGCAGCACGTGAAAGTTTTGCTCAACCAGAAGAGCCGTTTGGACGCTAATATCAACTAGTTCAGCAGCACAGAAAAAGATTAGAGGTCAGAAAACATTGTGAAAGGTATTCGACAGCTAGAAGATGTTAGTTCCATCAAAACTAACAATCAGAACGTAGCGATCCGAGCAGAAGATGTAAATATTTTTGTCTTAAAACGTATTTTTTTGTTTCCGTATGTAATATTAGTGTGATTTGTTTATCTCTCTTGCATATATTTGTATCATTTAATAGATTATTGTTGAATAGCTTATAAATATTCACATTTATAGTATGTTATTTAATAACATTCTTGCGGCTCACTTCACACAACTTACAATAGGCTGATGCTAATAACTACGCTTCTATTGAACATAAAAACCTAGTTTTGAATGCAAACTGTAGCAAAAATATCACTCAACGCAAAAAAAATTTATTCCAAAACTTTAAATATAGATAAAAATTAAAGTTGCCTTCAAATTTAAAATGAACTAAAATTTGAAGATGAAATCAAATTGCAAAGTAGGACACTGCCTATAATGTCATCGTAGTTCAATTGCATGATCGGCTTATGCACATTTATTAAAAAATGCTTGACTGGTTAGAAGTAAGTTAGCAGATTTATTGCATTCAAAGTGTTTAATATCGGTCTACCGCAAAAGAAATTGCAGAATATAGTTGACATTCGCTTCGCCCGTAATAGTGCTAGATTTATCTTCCGAAAATTCTGATGAGCCAGTTGAAAAATAGACCGCCAGCATCTATATAAATGTCGCCTCCAATTGACCTTCACCATAGAGGAGAGATTGAAAAATAGAGCGCCATGGCATTCAATTAGAGGTTTTACGTTATGTCGCTATATGAGAGCAAACACGCTACGATTTCGAACACGACGCAAAGTCATTAGAAACCGTAGTTCTCATTTGTAAGCTTACTCAAATTATCCATTGGTAATGCGCTAGGCTAATAACAAGTGGCAGGCAAGTCTTATTACCTCTCATTGTTGATAAGTTAATTTTTAACACTCAGGCTACGCCGTGTAGCACAACTGGTATACATTGTATATATACTAGCTGAGATTTGTGTCCCTTGCCTGCGCTCTGAGCTGCGCTGATGAGGATTCAATAGCCGAAACAGTAATGTCTGTAACATGAATATATAAATATATATAAATATATATATTTATATATATTTATATATAAAATGACACATGAAAATATATCATGACCATCTATCATGATGAACTAGGTAGTTGCAAAAGTTGTATAAATATATCTATCTATATATATATATATATATATATATATATATATATATATATATATATATATATATATGTATATATATATTTATACAACTTTTGCAACTACCTAGTTCATCATGATAGATGGTCAGCTATGTCGACAAATTGGAGAATAGGGTAGCTGGGCACTGTTCATAAATGCAAAGGAGATTGGTCCACTAATCAGCGTGTCATCAGCTCGAGTATTGTCAAAAGGTTCTTATACTAACATTGATTCCAGGTTAGCAATAGACAATGAACAGATAGTACCATTTTGTGTAAAATATTCATTTGTTTTGCTTTGATGGAGATAGATAAAATAATTGTAGTTAATTCTACTTTGCAGAGTAAACATTGTTGCTTAAAAAATAAACCAATTTTTTTAAATAAACGCCAAGGATGTGCTCCCCTTTAAAGTTATTGAAGAATTATCGCAAATAATATTTTTAAAATACATTGAGATCGATCATAAAAAAGCTGTCGATGCAAACTAATAATTCTGCATATACGGTACAGCCCACAAATTAAAATAGCTAAGTCATTTTTTTCTTTTTGTATGCCCAAAGAGATGAGTTTGCAAAGATAATGGAATAGATTAAGCAATTTACATGTATACAGATTTTATTTACATGTATTTTACTGTTCTTATAACAATAAAATACATGTAAATAAAATATGTACATACAATAAAGCCTCTGTAAGTAAACGCTAGTGAAATGGATAAATTACGTCGGAGGAGCGTGTGTTGTGTGTATGTATAATAGCTCATCAAATTTAATTAGTTTGTATTACCAACTTAATATTGCTGTGATTTTATCATAAAGCCATTTGCTCCAACTTCCCAACTCTACCCATGTACATCTATGTACAGTCGCTGCTCCTTTAACGTAAACCTATCTTTTCATAACTTCCACTTGACGTAAAGAACCTAATTATAGTTTTTTGTTTAATGTGCCAGCTGTTTACATCAGGACTTGCTACAGTGTAGTAAAGTTGTTTTGCAACAAAAGCCCATGAGGTGCAATACAAGAACTGAACTCAAAATGCTTTTGGAATCTAAGAGAAGTCATTCTAATAGAAATTCATTGTTTTCAATACTTTCTCAGTTTTGAAAAACTAGATATACTGATCTGCTGAGAAAGAATAGGAAAGAGGTATTTTAGTTTGAGCCATGAAACACATCCTCTTACCTGGTTGATAGCTATCAGAATAAAATATCCAGAAACCAAATAATATTATTTATTCATATGGGATGCCTAAAGCACCACCGTTTGCACATCCTTCTCGAGTGTCTATCAATGATATACCAGCTAAGATGAATGATTAGCTATTACTAGACAGAAAATAGGACAATAAGAACCAGTTTTCAGCTGATAAAAGGAGATCTAACTTCCGCTTAAGCGTTTAATTTTTTGCTTTATATGCTCATTATCATATAAGAATGAAAATTTTTAGTTAGGTAAATTTTTACTTTTTAGCAGCTTTTATATGTTCGGCAGACAATCGCAATTCGAAAGTGAGCCAAAAATAATGAGTTGGATCACATGATAGCAATCAAAATGTTCTGTGTTCCGCAACGGCAAAATCTACTTCTATTTTTTGCCCGGGCCTGTTTTTCCTGGTCAGTCAAACATCAGTTCCCAACTTGTCAGCATTATCTTAGGCATATCAATCAACTGCAAGATCAGCAGCTATCAAGTAGTTATCAAGAAACCACTATGCAATCAATAAGATTCCGTTTTATTGCCGCCCAAGCTAAGCTTCTATGGCTCTTTGATCCATTGTTTCTACCTGGAGCAATCAAACTTCAAGTGTTACTCAACAAGTCGCCAACTTCCTAGTGATGAAAGAAGGCAAGAAACCTTCAAGATTGGCTCTTTCCTAAGTAATCATCTACTGTAAAGATCCACTCAACTAGCTTGGTGGTACAAAAGACTTCATTAAAGATTGAAAGATTGAGTATAAAGGAGTGGATTAATAGATCCGAATTGCAGAAACATTTATGAAGAATGTGCGGTGCTACCTATGTTTGTCAGTAGCATTTTATGCTTTACAGTGGTAGTAACACACAAAGGCACCACGGCTAGATATCTCTTATATTACATTTTTCAATCCACCACTTAAAATATCGGTTTCGTTAATACATGAAAGGATATAAAACCTTTCTCCTCAGACGCTATTTGGTTTGCCGGCATCAGTCTGATAGTATCTTTTCAAGGAGTCGCTACACCTCCAGTTTGTAACATGAAATCGTATTTCATCAATGTGCTTTTTGTATCAATTGCTGTTGTATTAACTGTTCAGGTAAGTCTGTGATTTGTATTTTGGTTTTGTGAGTTGTTTTACAGTTTTATCTAACATTGAGTTTCAACAACAACCTTTTATGCTGATTGAGTTGTATGTTAAATAAAATGTTCGCATATATGTGGTTTTATTAAGATATATAATAACAGTTCCTTACATGATACAAACAATCGTATAATAATTGCAGACAAACTTACCTGATTTTTTTATGGTTCAAAAACATACAGTAGCCTTAATTAATTGATACAAATGGCATCAAAACAAATATATTGTATAACTACTTGAAAGCTGAATATGAATAAGTGTCATATTTATAGAAAATTCAGTAAATTTAGTAAAAATACCCAGAAATAGCAGCAGATATCAAGGCTAGTTTAGTGCAGTTTAAGAGACACACAAATAATGGTGAGAAGCTCACAAAATGTAAGATTACAGGAAGCGGTAGATTTGGAGATACACGCGCAGCTTGCTCAACTTTGTGTTAGCTAAAGTTTAAAGTAACTTACCTTATATATTGCTGGTGAGTTATCTATTTAAGTGTTTTTTAATAAAATCTCTATTAGCTTTTTTGTTTTCACTAGAAAATCTGCTACGCTTCAAAAGTCTTGGAATATCACTGACTAATGATTAAATTATTGGTAATTTTAAGTATTTATTGGACTTTTGTGTTGGAAAGATTGTTTGCAGGGTTACCAAAAAGATTTTTAGGGCAGAAATTTTGTGATTTAGATTTTTGGAAGATGTGAGAAGCAGTATGTGAGAAGGTTCGACCAGCCAAGCTCTGACGCAATCATTCAGCACAAGGTGAACTCGGTCATAAAGTGCTCTGGTCTATGCCTCCTAACAAAGCATATCAATTGTAAAGCCTTTGAGTTTGATAAAGAAGAGAGCATCTGTCGGTTGTATGACTCATCCTTGATGGCTGTTCAGGATGCCTCTCGATCTTCTATGTTTTTCTTTGAAGGTTGGAAAATCCTTATTTGTTACACAGTAGTTGTGCATAATTACAAAAAAAAGCATAATGTTTTATTAAATTTTGAGAGAGCAAAGATTCGCTTTCAACTTGGCAGTTCTCACTTTCATTCACCCAGCTTAAAATATTTGATGGATATTGGCTGAAAGTATATGATTATTGTACAGGGTAGTCCTTTGAGAATGAGTCATCTGTTCTACTACTACTACTACAATTACTACTACTACTCCTACTACGTAAACACGTACTGAAGTACTTAACAGGTAATACCGATAACTCGTTTTCAAGTCACTACTCTGAACAATAATCATATACTCTCAGCCAATATCTATCAAATATTTTAAGCTAAGTGAATGAGTAGTCAGTGTATAAACCTGTAGGAGACTTAAACTTACTAGACTTGGAAGACCAAGTTTAATGCTGAAAATGTACCAAAATCTGCATTATTCTTTGATCAAAACTAGATTTTTTTTAAACACAGCATATTTTACAATCTAATTTTTTATTTTTCCTATGTTCTTTAACTAAATACATTGCATAAACAAAATCTTATTTTTGCGGTTTTTTAATCTCCAAAAGCTAAAATATATCTAACTTTGTTTCTATTTTAGTTGATGGTTGTCCCCCAGAGTACCATTTCAACCCTCACTCTCACACCTGCCTTAGATATGTTAACCAGTTAAAAACCTGGGATTCGGCTAGGAATTTTTGTTTGGCAAATGGAGAAGACTTGGTGACACTGGATAGCCTGGGTTCAGCTAATTGGCTGTCCAACCTAATTTTGAACACTACAGGTGTTACATTTTATTTGTTTTTGAAGTGTTGCCTTCTGTAAAGAGATGATGTGACTATTAGAAGCTACCTTAGATATTACTATAACGCAAAGAATCTTCTACTATACTTTACTGCTACCAAAAAATGACTATTTAGAGCATAAAAGGCAACATACATACTAGTACAAATAAGTACAGTCAAAATTTCTGCAGAAATCAACTGCATATTGTAAGGTTTTCTCATGTTTTGCCATCCTCTGCTTGCTAGGGTTTTTATATGTTGTCATCGCTAGCAGACTAAACATTTTGCTGAGTTGGACGACTCAGTAATATATTGGTCTCTTTAGTGCAGGTTTGTCAACAGACCAGTCTCTCATCTGCCATAGCAATGGTAGGCTCCGTTGTCTCTACTGGCCAGTGATTGGTCGGCAGTATGTTCAGACAGGTAAAGGGCTAGGTTAGGTTCTTCTTGTTTTGGTCAAGCGGAGTCTTTCCAAGTACTTACCAGTTCTTAGAAGGCTTAAACATCATTTTGTTTTGGTATAGCTGGTCAGTCGTAATGGTTTTCTTTTGCCCTGAGGTTGACTGGCTTTCGCCATAACATTTACAATTTTCAATTACCTTGTGAATTAACTTTGATCCGCTATGTATGGAGATAGTGTTGTTATTAGATGTTACTGTAAGAAGCAGATTTAACATTGAAAATCTTAGTACTTTGCGCAATATTTTAGCAGAAGAATGTATTTATCTTAGAATGGAAAAAGCCTGCATGTATTTACACCTCTCCTAATGTTTAAGTTTCTTCTAAAAAATATCTGCATGCATGTTATACCATTTTATTCAAATAATTCACATGTAGTTCAACAGTTTTGGTCATCCGTTTTGTGAAGTTTTTATGCATCACAGGATATAAAAGCAAAATATCGGCTAAAGCGTGACGAAAAAAAAATGCTTTCGCTGTGTTACTTTAAGCTCCATCGATATTGAGGTTACAAAGGTTATGTCATAAATTTGTTAAAAGAATAAAGTAACAGTAAATTTTAAGTATTTTGTGTGAAACCATTTAAATTAAATACAGTTTGTTCTTATTCCAACTTTTTTGCAACATTTAATAATTTTAGCACACTTTTAAGTCTCAGAAAAACTAAACCTCTTCTATAAAATCATGAATATATCATAACTTACAACCTGGTAATTTGTGGCAGTGCACAATTTAACTTGTTACTATCTGTAAACAAACTGTTAAACATATAAATATTATTTATTTACCTGCGCAGCCTGCATGTAATAGTCTCTGTCAGTTGCCACTTTAACTGTCAGCTACTGCAGAAAGTAGTAAACATGTTAATATGCAGTTGTCTACTTGTAGCCTACTTGTTTTAGTACGTCTGTTCAAATAATTTCAAGTTATCTGAAAAAACTATTTTGGTTAGCAAATCCTTATTGCTAACAATAAACCATTTAAAAATGTTATTATGAAACTTTCATTTGTGTAGCGTTCTCAAATTTCTGCAAAACATTTTTAAATTTTCCTGCAAACTTTCAGGTGTCTTTAAATCAAGAGTTTGGATAGGAGGAAAAAAAGAAGGCAGCACTTGGTTTTGGAATGAAAAGCAAAGCGATCCTATTGTCTTAGACTACTGGGGAGATAACGAGCCAAATGGAGACGGTGACTGCTTAAACCTCCTGGATGCTCACCAATTCAAAATGAATGATGCACCATGTGAAACAGCGGATCGGTTCTTTTGTGAAAGAGTCAATTAGGAATATATTTAGCTCAAGAACAACAATGACAATGACGTTAAAAGTTGTTTGTGATCGTAATTTAAGGTGTTTTTAGTGTTAGAAAAGTGTTTAGCAGCATGCATCCTTGTATTTTACTTTAAGCATTTAAGTTATCTGCTAGTCTTGTCAAACCATTACACATATTGCTTCTTCTTCAGATTTGCAAACTTAACAGCTAGAACTGGGCACTTGTTAACTGTCTGTTTAAAGTAAAGAATTTTGATTGGTTGACAATCAAAGGGTTTGTGAATTGATAAACCAAAGTAGCAAACTGATTCCTTATTAAAGTTGTTTATCCAGATTTATATTGTTAGTGAGAAACATAAATAAATTGATAGATAAGTCTTTGAAATTGTAATTTTCATTTTCTGCATTTAAAACTTTAGACAAACTGAGTTGAACTATAAATATGAAGTGCAGAGAACTAGTAGTAGAACTCAAAGAAATCAAAGTAATACTAGCTATATAAACATGTATATACATCTAAAAAGATTATAATTAGTTAGCAGTAGTTCAACAATCAGAGAGTTTATAACAGTTCAGCTAAGTAATATCTGAAGCAGCCTTCATGGCCACTTCAGACAAGTTGCTAGCTGAATTGCAATCAGCGGATCTCACAATGGACCTACGCCCTGATGATGAGGAAATTGACTGGCACACGAAACCTCTTCATGGTGCTTACCACCGACAAATATCTAAGGTTGGCGATTTTCACCAGACATATATGTGGCTAAACAAAGGAAACCTAACAGCCAGTATAGAGTCACTAATCATGGCATCCCAGGAGCATGTGCTCCCAACAAGGCAACTCTAAAATAAATCTATCACACTAAAGACGATCATATAGATGCAGACTGTACAAAGATGCACCTGAGACCATCCAACACATTATCAGTAGATGCAAGCAGCTAGCAAAAAACGCATACGCTGAGCAGCATAACCTTGTCGCAGGTGTTGTGTATAAAAATCTATGTTAAGAGTATGGCCTTAATAAACCACAACACTGGTGGGAAGCACCTGTAAGGTGAATGAAAAGGACCGCGCTAAGATTCTCAGAGACTTCTACATCCGGACTGACAAGCTTGTCCTAGCAAACCAACCAGATATAGTGGTGGTGGACAAGGAGAACAAGAGAGCTACTATAATAGATGTAGCAGTACCCAATGACTACAATATAGCCAGCAAAGAAAAAGAAAAGGTAGAGAAATATCTCCCTCTTGGAGAAGAGATTGAAAAATGCTGGAATGTGAGAACAACTGTAATCCCAGTAGTCAATGGGGCACTAAATACAATAACACCGGTGCATAAAATGTGGCTTGCCCAATTACCAACTGCAATCAACTCAGGTGAGTTGCAAAAAAGTGCGCTATTGGGAACAGCTAAGATCTTGAGGCGAGTGCTCAAACTCCCAGGTCTCTGGTAGGAGACACGAGTTAGAGAGCATAAATTACCATCCATACGGGGTATCTGGGGTAAGAAAACTTTTTTTATATTATATATATATATCATATATATATATATTATATACATATATAATATTGCTACAAGAGTGAGCTGCAGAGTGCTCGAAGCATATGCTGAGCTATCTGTAAAATTGAAGAGATATTATAAAATTGTAAAATGATTTTATAATTTAAAGTTTCATGTTTAAAACAATCTTCAGATCTAATCTTCAGATATATATATATATATTGATATATATTTACAAATTTATAATATTATATATATATTGATATATATTTATATATATAGTATTATAGATTTATATATATTTTTATATATAAATATATATGTGTTATTAATATATATAATACATTTATGTATATATATACATATATATATACATATATATATATATATATATATATATATATATATATATATACATATATATATATATACATGTATATATATATATTTATATATATATGTATATATATAATTATGTATATATATATAAATATATATATATACTAATGAAGAAGAATGTTGCAGTTCACTAGAAGAGAGTGCTCAATATTAAAATACAGCATTTATATAAACTATATTAAGAACTGAAAACTTTTAAAACATTTTACAAATCAAAGTTTCATGGTTGTTACCATTCATCAGGTAAAATTAAAATGATCTGAAGCTCATATGACTGTACGTAAAAACACATCAAGTAGCTTAACGATAAAGTCCAGCTACATATAATACAACATATTAATTGGTTCATGTCACAGCATCGCGAATTAAGTGCTTATTTGAATGTCTGCACTTTGACACAAGCTCGCTTCTTGAGTTTAAGCTTGCAAGTTCAGGTTTGTATAGAATGAAGTACTTCTCCCAAATACACAAATTACAGCGTTTACTGGTCTTATTGTAACTACTCGCTTTTTTCAATACTCTCCACTTGATGCCGTACTAGATGGATCGATCTTTAAGCTGCCATATATAATTACTCAGTTCTGTTGAAGTTCGTTTTGATGGATTCTTGAAGCTGTTACGATGGTTGTAATATCTTTTCTTGAATGAGCCCTCTGTCAAGCCAACATATGTCTGTTTGGTAGCATTAGGTTCGTTGGTCATAACTGTAGCCTGATAGATGACAGAACTGGACAAACATGCATTTGGCAGTAGACATGTACTTTTATCTCGCCAGTTGCATGTTGCTGTTGGCTTTTTGTTTGATAGCTGCGCTTTGTTGTTATTTGTAATAATCTGTCCAATATTCTTCATGCAGCTATAGCTAAATTTGAAGTTGTTTCTATTAAATATCGAATAAAGTTTGTGATTTTTGGGAAATTCTTCACTCAGAGCTCTGAATAAAAGCTTTCCTATATTGGTGGCAACATTTTTAAAGAAAGGGGGGTTATACCAAAGTATATTTCTCCTGTGTTTGTTTCTGGTGTTATGCAATGTTGTATTCTCACAAATGTCAGTCATCTCAGTATAATCCAAAAGTCTCTTTTATGATTTGGTTTATCTTATGTATTATAAAGCAGCCAACCATTTCGCATATTTCTGCACCATCATAGGAACCCATAGCCACATCGAAGCAGTCTGCATGTCCTGTTTTCCCCCATGCTTCATGATCACTATATAGCAGGGTCTTTTTGGTGTGCAAGATTAATTTGCGCTTATCAGATGTTATAGTCTCGTAGTTGGTAGCAAAGTCTAAAGCTAGAGATAGAAGGTCAGTAGATACAGAGGGGTAGAACTCAACAACATCAAAAGATAGAAATCTAAACTCTTTCTTATTAGGAATAGCATTGAACCATGTGATTACGTCATGCGTGTTCCTCCATTGATTTATGCTGATGGCGCTATTGATTTTAAAGTTTATGCGTTCTATGTTCTTAGTTACGATGCCAAGTTCGTTCTTAGTAGGATTGATTAGGCGGCAAGATGGTTTAGATGCATATATATAAAACAAAATTGTTTCCTCACCCCGAATACACCGTATGGGTGGTAAATTCTGCTCTAACTCAGGTCTCCTACCAGAGACCTGGGAGTTTGAGCACTCGCCTCAAGATCTTAGCTGTTTCCAATAGCACACTTTGTATATACAGTGAAACATGGATAACTCGCCCTCGGATATAGCGAACACATGGTTAACTCGACTGGATTTGCTTGGTCCGTTCCCACGCAATGATAAATGGCTCTATATAACTCGAATTCAACACTGTTATAACGAACTGTTTTTTGCCCAACGGCTACCGAAACGGTTGCTATCGCTTTAGAAAATCACTTTATTCCAAGCCATAGAGGTAAACCTCAACTTTTCGTAATTCATAAGCGTCGTTATTACCTCCATCGGCAAAATATTTTTGTCAACGACTGTTCTAAAGGTTTAGTGAAATTTGATTTATACTGCTATGCGATGAATAGCGCGGACTGGCCCGGCCACGGGCGCAAGGATTTTCGCCACGCACATACAAACAAAAATCGCATGTTGTTTTGTATGTGCGTGGCGAAAATCCTTGAGTGCGTGACCCGGCTAGCCCGTGACGAATATTTTTCCGAAGTTGATTCCGTGTTGAATCAACGTCGGAATGTTGAATGTTTAAAACGTCTTAAAATTTGTTTTTGTTAAACGTATACGTTTTCTTAGCTAAAAAAACTATTCATCGTTTGACCTAAACACAGAATACGTGTGTACATTCAATAAGTATCCATTCAAAAAGCGTGAGTGATATACAATGTACTGTTAAACCTCGTAAAACTTTTAATTGAACTGCCTCGGAGTGTTGCTCTTAACGAATCCCAGGTAAAGTAAGGTAATCTTTCCATAAACTTCAAGAAAGATCGGCAAAATTGATCGTGGGTAAAACGCTCAAAAGAAAAAGATGTCTTTTCTTTGAGCATTTCAGCAACGATCAAGTTTTGCCAATGTCAATCTAAAAAACGTCCTGGCAATAACATCACCTCAAACAACAAACCAATCTCAAGTGATAGAAAAATCTCTATACTTTTTGATAAAAACGTTTTAAACTTTACATTAGAAGCATTTAATTTGAAACAAGCCATTTGTGCTTTTGATTTATATTATAGTTTGTATATGTTCATGTATCTACTAATAAATAAGTGAATACATGGACTTGTGACAGTGCTCTGATAACTTGAACACTCTGATAATTCGAACACTTTTGCTCGGTCCCTTGAAGGTTGAGTTATCCGAGTTTCACTATATATATATATATATATATATATATACATATATATATATATATATATATATATATATATATATATAAATTGTTTCCTCACCCCGGATACCCCATATGGGTGGTAAATTCTGCTCTAACTCGGGTCTCCTGCCAGAGACCTGGGAGTTTGAGCACTCGCCTCAAGATCTTAGCTGTTCCCAATAGTGCACTTTTCTGCAACTCACCTGAGTTGATTGCTGTTGGTTTTTGGGCAAGCCACATTTTATGCGCCGGTGTTATTGCGCCCAGTGCCCCAATGACTACTGGGATTACAGTTGTTCTTACATTCCAGCATTTTTCTTTTTCTTCTCCAAGAGGGAGATATTTTTCTACCTTTTCTTTGCTGGCTGTATTGTAGTCATTGGGTACTGCTATATCTATTATTGTAGCCCTTTTGTTCTCCTTGTCTACCACCACTGTATCTGGTTGGTTTGCCAGGACATGCTTATCAGTTTGGATGTAGAGGCCCCAGAGGATCTTAGCCCGGTCATTTTCATTGACTTTACCAGGTGCTTTCCACCAGTGTTGTGGTTTATCAAGGCCATACTCATCACATAGACTTCTATACACAACACCTGCGACATGATTATGCCGCTCAGTGTATGCGTTCCCTGCTAGCTGCTTGCATCCACTGATGTGTTGGATAGTTTCAGATGCATCTTTGCATAGTCTGCATTTAGGATCGTCTCTAGTGTGATAGATTTTCGTTTGGAGTTGCCTTGTTGGGAGCGCTTGCTCCTGGGCTGCCATGATTAGCGACTCTGTATTGGCTGTTAAGTTTCCTCTGTTCAGCCACATATATGTCTGGTGAAGATCGCCAACCTTAGATATTTGTTGGTGGTAAGCACCATGAAGAGGTTTCGTGTGCCATTCAATTTCCTCATCAGCAGGGCGTAGGTCCGTTGTAAGAGCAGCCGATTGAAATTCAGCTAGCAACTTATCTGAGATGGCCATGGAGGCTGCATATGCTTTGATGCTTTGCTCCTCCTCTTTCACTGTCTGCTGTACACTTTTGAGTCCCCTACCACCATCTTTCCTATCAAGATACAATCTAGTAGTATCAGATTTTGGGTGGAATGCACCATGCATGGTCAGCAGTTTAGGATTTGCTATATCCGTTTTTTTGATGGCTTTCTCAGTCCACTTTATTATGCCTGCTGGATATCTTATTACTGGCAGTGCATAGATATTTATTGCCATGACTTGGTTCTTGGCATTGAGCTGGCTTCGTAAGACCTGACCGTAAGGCCTTTCTTAAGAATTAGCCTTCTACATTTCTCAATACCGAAGGTCATTCCGATGTCCTTGCTGTATACCTGAGTGAGGTGTATTAGCGAGTCGATGTCCCTTTCTTTGTTAGCGCACAGCTTGTTGTCATCCATGTAGAATAGGTGGTTTATCTTGGTGCCACTCTTAAACTGGTACCCATATTGAGTCTCTTCCAGCATATTGCTTAGAGGGTTTAGGCATATGCAGAAGAGCAGCGGTGATAAGGAGTCACCTTGATAGATGCTTCACTTAATTTGTACACTTGCCAGCTTTTTGCCATTAGCCTCCAGTTCTGTCTTCCATTTGGTCATTGACATCTTGATGAATGCCACAAGAGCAGGGTGAACATTGTACATACTGAGGCACCCAAGTATCCAACTATGGGGAATTGAGTCATAGGCCTTTTTGTAGTCGATCCAAGCCATGGCAGGAATGGTTTGCCTTCTCCTGCTGTCTTGACAGACCGTCCGATCCACCAGTAACTGATGTTTGTCTTCTCGGGTGTTGGGACCAATTCCTTTCTGAGCACTGGTCATATAGTGACTCATGTGCTCTTCCAGTTTGTTTTCAACTATTTCTGAGAGCAGTTTCCAAGTAGTGGGCAAGCACGTTATTGGTCGATAGTTTTTGGGAATCGGCCCCTGCTTTGGATCTTTTATCAGAAATACAGTTCGTTCTTTGGTCAACCATTCTGGATGGTCACCTTGTTCTATTAGGCATTCCATCTGATTAGCCATTCTAGTGTGAAGTGATGTCAATTTTTTTAACCAGAAGGCTTGAATCATGTCATGGCCAGGTGTTGTCCAGTTCTCATACGCTGCACTCTGCACTTGATGTCCTCTTTGCTGATGGTGAGTCCTTGCTGGGCCACAGTGTGTTGATGGCTTTCTTTAAGCCTCATCAGCCAATTTGCAGTGGTGTTAGGAGTAGTCTCTTTCTCCCAGATGTCCTTCCGGGTGCGGGTCCTTCCTCCCTCTCCGGGTCCTTCCTCCCAGTGCTTGATCGGGGAGGCTCAGACATTGGCCTCTGCAGTTCACGTTTGAACTGGGAATACACTCTAGATGGATTATTGATAAACAGTTTGTTCATTCTCTTGCTATCCCGCTCTTTGGTGTACCGCTTCAGTCGTGCCGAGAATACTACTAGCTGCTGTTTGGCAGATTCTAGAGCTTCTATTGTGGCTTCCCTTTTTGGACGCTCCAAACTGTGGTTAGATCTCTCACTGAGCCTACTAACTTTCTTGCGCAAGTCCTTGATCTTATTTTGTAGCTTCCAGCTGCCAGGATGGAATGGCTTGAAGCCTTGTTGGCATTGGCTTAATATCCATCTCCTCCAAGATGACGGTTGCTGTACTGTAGATTAAGGCATTAGTCTCACTGATTGATCCAGTTGAGATTGACTCCAGTGCTATGTTAATATCTTCTAACAGCTTCTTAGGTATGCTTCTTAGGCCTTGCTAACTTTTCGCAGTGGTACTCTGCTTCCATAATCATTAGCAGCTGACATCTTGTTGATGATATATTCCGCAAGCTCTCTCACCCTTGGGTCAAGGTCCAAGTGCATGTCTTCTTCAACCTGTGAGTCAATCCATGATCATGTGTGTGTGATGATATGCACTCCTCGTTGATTGAGGTTACTTGGGTAAACTGTTTCCTAATTTCATCTACCTCAAAATCCGATATGAGCTGCCGCTTGATTATGTTAATCCTCTGAACTACATGTTGCTTAGCGGTTTAGTGGCAATTCAGGGCGCATGTTTATCCACAGCTGACGCATCCTTCCCATATAGCCCCACTTTTGAGGTTCACTCATAAAGTAGCACTGCATGAGGTCCATGTTATCAGTCCGAGACCATTTCATCCGTTTTGAACCAGTAGCCCATTTTTCACTGCCTTGACCTGGTTCAGCTACCGGCAGCGCGGACCTTGTTTGATCGGGCGACGTCCAAGCCGGCATGGCTTTGGTTAGTGCACTCATCATAGAGGTTGTAGACATTATACAAGCAAGGGTCTTGTCCAAGGACCACCAGAAAAGTGCAGTTGTTGGGGTTTGAACCGAGGACCTAATGATCCCGGTCCCAATACCTTACCAACTGCACTATCTGTCCTGTATATATATGTATATATTTATTTATATATATGCAGTTAGGATAAATATATATACTAGCTGCATTACCCGTGTTCGAGAACATATTTACGTAACGCAATAGTTTTATTGAGAGTTGTCTTTCATACTGCAAAACAACCCCCAATATGCAATCTACTGAAGATTTTGTGCTGGTGCAGTCGTACGCGTCAATAATGTTGGAAAGAACAATGGAAATATGCAATGTGTTTTACAGCTAGTCTACAATGCATCAGTCGTGAACTACTCAAATCGGAGTTGTCCTTATTTTGAACACAGAACTGACAATGAAATTGACATTGCTAGTCACATTGAAGTTCTTCAAACTAGCAGTTTGAAAGTTTTACATATTTTAAGAAATTCTAGAAAATATTTCGCTATTGCACTGCTAAGCTATTGCCAGCATTGATTCAATTTAGACTTCTACCCACCTAAAGCTCTAATCTTAAGTGACCAGTTCTTTGTTTATAGCCTGTGTTTTGACATGGCATATACTGTACAAATTGTACAGTAGTAATATAGTTGTGTTGCTGAAACCTATTATCAATAAAATGTACTATATAAACTACATATACGGCCTCTTGCCTTTCCAACGTAAGGCATTGCATCTAGAGCATTTTTGGACAATTCTCCATAGAAAAATTCAGCCCTATACTAAAGTTTTCTGCCTATACACGGCGCCTGATAGCAGCTGCTGTAGTTAGTGCATCTTGCTGTGGTCGCAATTTCATCTGCTCTGAGAATTCAGCTCGCCGAGCAGCTTTCGTAGCTAGTACATCATGTTCTTGTTGCCGCTGCATCTGTTGGAGGTTTCTGCATGTCTTGCCGCTGTAGCGGCTGCACTTCTAGCAGCTGCAGCATCTATTGTGGCCTGCTCTCTTGTTCAGTGGCTTCTGTTCTTCTAGCAGTAGCTATTCTGTTTCCTTGTAGGCATAGCGGTGTTGGCTCTGCAGTTTCTGCTTGTCTAGCTGCTGCTTTGCAAATTCGGTCTCTTTATCTACAGCAATCAATTTGTTCTTGTGTTTGGGCAGTAGGCTTTTTGAGAGGCATTGCATTGCTTCAAACGTTTCTAAAAGTGAATGAGATGGTGTGCTTTTTTGTAATATACACTGCTCGCTTTCTTCTCACCGTCATTTATCGTGACGCTCGGAGTTCCCGCGCAAGTTCTACAGCGGCTGTAGTTCTGTAGTACTCATAGCTGAAAAAAATGTAAGAGTAAACCAGCTGCGGAAGTAGATGAACATGCTTACTATCGCGAACAGCTGCAAATCCAACATTTTAAGCAGTGGAGGTGTGGGGAATTCATAGGCAATACAACATTGAATAAGAAGTACTAACCTTTTCGATGTAGAAATTTAGTAGGTAAAACACAGTAGCAGTACCCGTGCAAGTTCTGTAGTAGCTGTAGTTCTGTGATACTCGTGGCTGAAAAAAGTAACAGTAACTCACCTGTGGAAGAAAATGAACATGTTTACTATCACAAACAGTGGCAAATTAAACGTTTTCAACCCTTTCACAGAAGTAATCTCATTTATGCGCTTTCTATGGTCGACCGCCCGAGACACATTTTTGCGAACTTCCCAGAAGTTGCTAGTAACTGAATTTATTATTCGTTGGTAACTTAACCAACGATCTTTAAGACTTTTATGATAGTCACAGTGTTGTCCAAAGATTTCTTTATAAAATTAGCCTAAAATTTAATTTTAAATCTTTGATTGAGAATTTCCAACTTGAAAACAACCACTTTTTGTGTAAGTTTTGTAAACTCCACTGAGTTAGAAAATAATTACTTATGTTGATGACATTATAGTCTATTCAAATTTTTGTGATTGCACAGATAATTAAAATGCCAAAAGTATAAACACAATGAATTTTTTTGCATAGCAGCGCTTGTTAACATGTTGGCAAAATGAAATATATAACCGAAACAAATGTTCTAGATGGAGTTAGAAATTGAAAAATATTGTATACATATGAAGCAATATCGACAAAATGGCTGGCAGTAGGCCAATAGCTAAATTTGTAAATGAACGCACATGAAAATGTTATGTATTGAAAGTGTGGCAGATCATAGACAATACAACATTGAGTAAGAAGTAATTACCTTTTTGAGTAGGAATTTAGCAGGTGAGAACTACGTTTTTCTGGTGACGGCAAGAAACAAACGTTTACGTTACCTTCTCGCTACTTGTTGGCGGTAAATATTAATTGCATGTAAATTACTACTCATTAATTTATTTCATTCAATGACTAGTACATTTGTATAGCTGTATAAGCGTTTTTGTATAGGCCGCGGAACGAAGGATGGCGCTTTTCAACACAGCAGCAACTTTGCAGTTTAAAAGGGAACAGTGCCATTGGGCACTGTAAAGAGGCGCGCCAACCAGAGATCACGTGATTTTTTGATGACGTGATCATCAGGTTTTATGACCTGTCCCTCTACATCAACTTGAATCATTGTTGCAAGTGAAGTTCTAAATTTGGGTACTTAGCGATGCTCCAGGTCTTCAAGCAGAATGATTGCCACTCTTGTTTGTCACCATACTATCAAATAGGCCAAAATAAGTTGTCCTCACAATTAAAAATCTGTTATTCAGGCATGAAGTAGAGGTGTGCTTGGGTGAGTGGAAAATAAATTGCTGTGATATCAAGTTTGTAACACAATAGCAACTACTGCTCAGTATTACATATGCAATGTTCAGTCTAATCATAGGTGATATTAGGATTTATCTGCTCACTGATTATTTTTCACTAAAGGCAACACAGCTCCTACTTTGAATTGTGTATGACTACCATAAATAAACCCAATATAAACAAGATATCAACAATTGCATGAATGAATATATTCATTCATGCACTATAGTACAGGTTCCGTAAACCTTGTCTGGGATTTATAGCTATTGACAATTGGTTCGTAAGCAAAGACCTGGACACTTAATTATGCATTTGAATTTCCACATTGGTGGTCAAAGGGTGATTGAAGACCTGTTCGTATCTGTTTCCTGACTTCATTAGGAGTCACCTTTGTTATTTGTGTTGAACTCGTTTCTTAATGATAAACCGAGATACTAAAAGCTTACACCGAGATATTGATGAAACAGGCCACTCCATCAACAATCACATAAATGAGCATTTTTGTTTTGAGTAAAACTAGGTGTTGCAGGGTCAGCGGGTCGGAAGAGCGGTAGTTTGAGACAAGACAAGTTAGAATGATTCACACCGGATGCTCACTTAGAATTATCTAATATGAAAATGAATCTCTAGGAGTATGAAATTCAAAACGCAAAAACATAGCCTCGACCAAATCTAGGCAGGGAGTGGAGATGAGGGTTAATTAGGTTAAAAATTCAACTTCTCCCCCCTACTCAAGGGCCGTTATGCACCATTTTATACTACTCAATCTCAAAAATCCCATTTGCTAACAGGAGGATGCAGCCCAGAGCCAGAACGCGCTTACTGACTGCAAAAAAATCAGGTTAATTACTGCAGGGGGTCCGGCGCGCTCATTGCTTGGCATTGAGCGTATGTTTTGTGCGCCGGTTCACCCTAACTGTAGCTTGGCTGGGACTTGGCTACCACACTATTTGACATTAAAATCAAAAGATTCAGAAGTATAGCTGTGGTGGGGGATCTCTGTGACATGGCCAGGGTCTGGCTCACCCACCCAAAAACCCTGGCTAACTCTGACACATAACAAAATTAGTACCGACAAGAGGTGGACCAGAGAAAGGTTGATTCATTTATTATTGGGAGATAGAATTTTATTGTGTAGTAGTAGTAGCAGCACCATTGTAGTACTTGCAGTGGTACTAGTAGTAATAGAAGTAGTGGTGGGGATATGCGTAATCAAATTTAAGTGGAAACAACTCTTTTGTCTAAACTGCTGTGGATTGTAGAATCAATATTAAATGGCAACTGTCTCAAATTTGATTCATTTCAACAATGATTTAAAACAGATTTATGAGGAAGTATGCGATTGAATTTTGATAGTCCTGGCTGTCAACAATTAATTAGTGATCATTATCAAATCAATCTTCAGTGTCATATGGTTGATTTTTTTACTTTGCTTCACTGATTTAAGAATGATCAGTTGTGATTGAAGTTTGAGTTATCAGTTGAATGTGGGATAGACTCACTATTTACTCCAGCTCTTGACTAATTTGCCATTAATTATCATTATCAAATCATTATTCAATCAGTATGGGGATGTGTTATGAGTAACAGTGATTTTTAGATCATTATCAACATATTATTAAATCTTAAGCCTGGCTAAATCAAATTACAATCATTTTTTTCTCTGTGTGTATATATATATATATATATATATATATATATATATATATATATATATATATATATATATATATATATAGGTGAGTATACCATGAATGGATAATTTTTAGTTTGCGCTTTTGATATTCCGACATTTTTTGCAGCTATCTCAAAAGCTGTAGAGTCTGGTCTTTTAACCATGCTTGGAGTTTCATTTTTTAATCGCACAGCAGAATGAAAGGTGCCACCCTTGTTGCAATGTGGACTGTTGATCTGTAGGCCATCTATAAATTTCCCAGAGCCCTAGCCATGTTCTCACTATTCTCGTCAGCTATTTTCAGAGCTTTCAGGGTTGTTCCGTTTACCCTCTCTATTTCCCCATTGGCTTGCGGTCATAATAAAGTTGTGAAAACCCATTTTATCTCCCACTCTTTAAGGTATGCTCGAAACTTGTGCAATATAAATTGTGGCCCAGTGTCGATTCTTACCATGCCAAAAAAGCCAAAACTGCAAAGCACTCAGTTCAGGAATTCAATTACTTTCTCAGTTTTTGTAACTCCAAACAATGCACACTCAAAATAATGGACATAATAATGAATGACCACAATGATTGATTGACCATTTGACAGATATCCAAAGATATCCGTTTTGAGATAAGACCAATGTTTGTTTAAAAACTTAAACCCTGTCATAACAACTGCATGCATTAGATCAGATTGTAAAACAGTCATGCAATTTAGCAGTCATACAACCTGTTTATCAATACATGACCACCTTACTTTAGTTCCCAGTCTCTTTTTCATTTTAACAATGCATTGATGTCCTTTGTGTGCTAACTTTATCACATGTGCTCTCAAGCTTGCAAGATTCACGACCCGATTGCCTTTCGACAGCACTCTTTTTATCTCACTGGGCTCATTAGCTATAGTTTTGAAAGAGATTGAACAACTATCAAAGTGATTACTGCAAACTTTTTCAATCATATTCAGAATCTCATGACAATGTTAAAATTTGCCTGCCAGATTTTCCTAATTTCAAGCTACAGAAATTAATTCACGAGCAACGCCATTGACATACTGGCCGCCTACAACTTTTGCTCTTAGGTGTGAATTGTCTATCTTGTTTACCATTTCTGAATTCCTATATATATGCATCAGAAGTTACACTGCTCAAGGTTTAGAATCACACCTAGTTCAAGGCATTTCTCTAAGAAGGCTTTACATTGTAGGTCACTCTGTTTAAGGCTGTAAATATAGAGAATAATATCATCAGCCTCATCTTGAACACCCTACAAAGTGGAAAGAGCCGACCGAACATCATCAACCGTTAGAGACTCTAGTTTGCATTTCATCATATTTTTAGGTCCTGACATCATCCTCCGTAGAAGTTGAGCCACTGGCCCCACGCTAGAATAAATGTGACATTTGGCCCTGTAACATTTTATTTCACCCAACCCTTACAATAATTCAAAAAAACTATTCATAATATTATCCAAACCCTTGACCAAAACATTACAGACAACATTATCACTATATGACAAAAGCAATAGCTTATCAGCTATTTTATGGCTCAGTAAACACTAACATGTAGTTTTACTATTATACACATACATGTAGGAAACAGCAAGTGTCTGTTTACTTTCGCATTTCACTGTGGCACTGAAGAAGCCTAGAATGTCTAGCTTGCTTTTGCTGCCGTAGCAAAACAGATTGTCATCTTCAGTAACAGATTGCAGCTTAACCTTGCTTTCAAGATTGTTTCAGTAATCAATATTCATTATGTTGTTGCAAGCTCCTGTGTCAACAATAAAAATAACTTGCTCAACCATTATGTTGAGCTCACATCTTGGCATTTCGCTTTTCGGATTGTGGACTGATAGGAAGTAAGAATCATACCATCGGAGCAGTTGAGGATGCCTAATATATAGTGAAGTATGCAAGAAGCTGCTTTTGAGAACAGTATCGCTCAGTCTTTCTTTTTGAATCAATTAAAAAACAATTATTAATAAGTTGGCTAAAAGTTTTGGTGAACATGAGACAAAATGCGGAACCGGAAACAAGTACTCAAAAATAAAAAACAAAATTAGAGTGTTATAAAAGATTAAAACTTAGCTCAAGTGTCAGTTTAAGAAGCTAAATTTCTTCAAGTTAAATTTAAAGTTTCTATTACGTAGGATCACAAAGGTTAAGTGTACCAAATAAGTTTCTCTTAAGTATATCTATCAGACAACCGTTATCCACAACGTCTGTCTCAAAGGTAAAAACTCCATAAAGTAGTGTAGGCTACATAGTGACGTTACATTTTATAGCAGATCCTAACAACTAAATAGGTATTTGTTACTTTTTGGCGCATGTACTGCATTGCTCCATCGTAATATACTGTTTTGGTATTTTTCATAGTAGGCTAACGAATTATTTTGTTTTGAGGTATTTTATATAAGAAATAGTGCCTTGAAATGTGAGTAAATTTAAATATGAGCCCAGTTTCAGGACCCATAAAGCTCGTATGTTAATGTATGACCGTCTATTTCTCCTAGCTATCTTTTCAAAGAACTAAATTATTGCCCCCCTCCATTTAATAGTGATTTTGTGTATTTTCTTACAACCAACTAGCCGGCTTCACCACCATGTCAAGATGAATTAGTGTGTCACTTCTCAAAATTAGGTACGCGTAAGTCCTGCCATGTTTCAACATTTTTCGCTGCATTTTTTTAATTATATAAAAAATATAACAATAACAATAATTGTTATACAACATATAGCATCAGTTCAATGCATACTGAAGGAGCTCTGCAAAATAAAACAGGGATGAATAAATAATATAGACTTACATGTAAAATATACTAAAAACAACAAATAATACCGAGTAAATAACACACATTCGTGTTTGTTATGTATTGTGATGGCAGGAAAGCATACACATTAATGTTAAATATTTTGTGAATTTATAGCTAAGCATGAAAGCTAAGCATAGTTATTATCTATGTATATAAAGCTTCAAGTTAACATAAAATTAGTTTCAGAAACTTTTTTGTTGCCTCTAATCAGGTTTGAGAGTTGAATAATCAGGCTTCATCATCAAATGTCCAGTCGTTGAGCTTGATTAGGGCAAGGAAGAATGTTTCCTTTTGCACTCGGAACCATCCCCCTGGATGTATGCTCAAAAAAACCTGGTCTCCAGCTTTCAATGCCGTTACCTAGAGCAAGTACCTTGGTACACATTGAGAAACAGACTTGATAACAAAAAATGAAGCTTGTCTTTAAAAGAAAATTACATACACTTTTGTTTTAAATTCTACATAATTTCTATCTAGCCTGTTTTAACTGTACATGTATCTCCTAACAACATCTATTGCTAGCAATCATGTTTCAAATATTTACTTGTTTAAAGGAACTGTTAATGACAACCATTCAAAGTTTTTTACACAAGTAAGTCATGTAGATCATGACAGAACAGATGTGGCTATTTTAAAGGTAGCTAGAACTGGTTAGAATAGTGATATTTTACCGATTAATATTAGCTGACGGCTTTAGCCGAGCCTTCCATATAGCTTAATACTATTTTCCATGTATTATTATTATTGGATTAAAAGCTACATATTTCATTACAAGCGTTTAGCATATCTCAAAAACTGTTTACTCTGTGATACACTACTATGTCAGCCTTGACCCTGACTACAGTGCTCTAATGAATCATTTATACTGCCTCTGCTCGAGTTGGATGGTGTAAAATAGGTTAAAACTAATTTATGAAAACAAATAACTTTCATGTATGTTTTTTTATGCTTACACAGTGCTTCTGCTAAAAAGAAAGTAAACAATCGAGCAATTTTTAAGAAATGCAATTTTGGTCAAGGATTCCTTGACCAAAATTAGATGGAACAGCTCCTGGTTATTGCGTTAGTAGTAAAAACCTGTTTTATCTTTCTCATTAATTGTTTTGTGGGTAAAAATAGAGTTACCAACCTGCCAGGTAAAGCAAGAATAAATCTTTCCTATTTCATCGTTTGAATCGATTATGTGAGCAGCACACAAGCCCAGTAATCTCTCACTCCAAATGCTGTCTAAACGATTTCTCGCATAAACGCCATAATTCACTCTAGAGAACTTGACATTGACAAACCCCATCTGTAATGTACTATACAGATTTTTATAGGATACACCAAAAGAAATATGTTTGCATTAACAGAGCCACAATTGAAATACCGACATTTTCTTACATACTATGAGTGGAGTTGTCATAGTATCAGCAGTATACTCAAACAATGACTAAACATAATAAACGTACAAAGGCTATTAAAACGTTAATCAGTTAGCCATTAGGAAAGTATCATCTATTAAATGTTAAAACTAGCAACTGTCTTGCAATGACTATAGCCCGATATGTACTGAGGACATTATCATTTAAGTTTTTTTAGCTTCTGAGATACCAAAATCAATTTTGAAATTTGTAATATAAATTGAAAATTTAGTGTAAAATTTGTGGTGATGGCATCTCTCAAAAAAGGAACATTTAAAAGGGTTGTATTGTGTTCAAATTCCTCAGTGGTTGTTTTAAATCTTTGCTACTTAGTGGTGAGTTTATGGCTATACATGTAATATAAAATATGTGGTA
The DNA here is from genome assembly GCF_963576615.1 of Watersipora subatra. Taxonomy (NCBI): domain Eukaryota; kingdom Metazoa; phylum Bryozoa; class Gymnolaemata; order Cheilostomatida; family Watersiporidae; genus Watersipora; species Watersipora subatra. The sequence continues at coordinate 12,285,560 of NC_088717.1, forward strand.
TTTACACCAAAAGTGGTACTTACACTGGAAGTTACAATGTATATTCCAGATTTCTTAACTATCAAACTTTTTCTTACATCTTTGGTCATTTCAAAGTTTTCTTTAGATTGGTCTGATGTCATCCATGGAGCTTTTGAAAAGTAGGAAAAGTGTCTGCTGTCTTCTAAAAACAAAAATGTCAGGTTATGTGAGGTTTCAATATAGTTACAAATAAAAGTGCTTGGAATATATTTTGATTTTTTGCATATAGAGTTTTTTCAAACTTTTCTCAAAAGTTTGTAATTTTTTGAACATTTTTTGAAGCATCGTACCAAGGTTCATTATTGATCATTTTGTATATTAGAAGATGATAGTACTGAATGTTGGTTGTCTTCACTATCATTGAATAAAAAAGATCATATGCTAAGGAAGCTCATCTCACAAGGCAACACCCTGAAACTTCAAGAAGCTTGTGAGATATTTCAGAAGCGTTGAAGTAGCCATGTTTGCTAAAAAAGCAGGGTCTATTTGCACACTCATATAATTATTGTAGTTGACAAAACAAGAAAACATACATGTAGGTATGGTACACTGCAGCATCGTAAGCAGGAAAGCTTGACCAAAGAAACAGTTTGCCAGACAAGAAAACTGAGGTTTTTAGAAACCTGAAAAAAGGTCTGACAAATCTTAGCATTCTAGGCAGGAGTGCCTGACTAAAGTGGTGGTCTAATGCAAATGCTGCAAAAAGGAGCATTGTGAGGACATTTTCTTGACCAAGCATGTCTCAGGAGTCTTAGTCTTTTGCTGAGGTTAACAAGAAAAGAAAACAAAAAGAAAGTTAAAAATTGGTTCAGTGAGTGGCCAGAGAGGTAATGTGAGGATTAACAGTCATGAAACCCGACTAAAGCTAGACACTGGAGTAGACAGCATTGTGTTTAATAGCTACATAAATACCACGGTTAAAGCAGATTACCTTCATTTCATCCAAAACTGTACAAAGACGGTCAAATGGACATAGAAGCCATTGATGACAGAAGGCCTCAAGTTTAAGATTTGTCCAAGCTGGCACAACAGGAGCCAGTTCACATGAAAAATCTAAGCAGAGATCATACTGTTCTAAAGGAAGTATCACCCAGCTCCTATTCCCTACTCAAAGATGCCGGCGCGTTGTGCAAAAATTGTGTAACTTTGATTGGCTTCAAAGAAACAAATTGGACTTCAGGTGATACAGAGGGCAGTTTACTTGCAATCCAGGAGTCTGCTATGCTCCTGTCTATCAAAACAGCCAGCTTTATTCAACGCATGGGTACCGGTGGCATGAAGTTCAGCACACCGATTCAACCGTGCCAAGTACCACCGGTAATGCTTTTAGTAGGCCAGAATGCTTGAAGAAGTTTCCCAAAAAGTTTAGAGGCTATGACCTATCACGCTGACACAGCATAACTTATTATATATTCATACATTGCATCCATTTATGAATATACATTTATGAACGTCCAGCTTTATTTTGAACACTTATTTGCTGCAACCTTTGTTATTGTTTTTTATTTCACTGCTCCTTCACATCAACCTAACAACTACTTTACAACTAATCAATATATTTTATATGTATTATAATAAACCTTTATTGATCAATAACCTTTTCCAAATTAATTTCCAATTACTCAACAAATGTCGAATTCACCATTTTCAAAACAAAAAATTATAAGTATAGTGGGCCCTTGCAGTACAATTTCAATTCATTCCGATGTTGACATTGTATAATGAAAAGGTCGTATGGATTGTTATAGAAACCCATAATAGTTATCCAATGCAAACACCCCCTGGTAAAAAAACATTAAAATTTTTATATTAGTGTGATACATGCTAAAGATTTGTAACAAAATAGTATGTTAGCGTTAGTAACTATAGTTACCTACAGCAACTTCAGTGTATTTAGTGGTTATGTGATTCGCAATAAAGTGTAAAATTATAATTTACTATGCGCAGTAGCAGTAGCAGCAGTATGTATCGTAAGGAGTTTTTACCTTTGAGACAAACATATAATATAAATTGAACTTAACTTAAATGAATTTTTCTTACTAAACACATACTAAAAGCCAGGTTTTAGTATGTATTTGATTAAACTTCCACTATGTCATCATCAAAAATTTTATCACTTAGCCGTTAACGGCTTTGTTTTCTCTCTAACTTATAGCAAATGACGCTGAATCGAGAAAGAAAGAGTGCAAGCATCATATCTCTTTCCTGCAACGCTACTGCGAAATTAAGTTAAAGGTGAAAATTATGTCTCACCATAGCGTTCCAGCTACATTGCATGTTAATGTTATATGACCGTTTATGCTCTGACATTCCAATGTAACCTTCATGGAACATTGCTGAGACATTCACTAACAATTTTCTCTAACAATGCTATGATATAATTAACAGATTTTATTCCTTGCACATGCTACCAAACGTTATGATAATATCTTTACACAACTTTCTGCAAAATATTGTGGTGGACGCCGGGTCATGATGTTACATTTTTTATTTTATTGTGCGTGTTGTCCTTTTTAATTTTTTTTACTCCTTGTGCTGCCACTTGTCGTATTCATGTTGTTGTCTTATTTTATTGTATGTCTTTTTTTATTATATCATTGTTTTACTCGTTATGCTATCACTTACCGTCACTTGTTGTCATACCAACGCACTAGCGATCCTGTTTATTCACCTTGTTAGCCGGTATTCTTACCGTTTGCCCTTAGCCGGAATGGGTGATGCTATTATATATAAAGGAGTGTGTTCACTTAGTTGAGCAGAGCAAACGGCCATAGGCTCCTCGGTTAGTGGATTTCCTTCTCTAATAAAAAGTTGAACGAAGCTACGCGCAATTTATTTCTGTATGAAATAGTTTAGATCGTGCCAAGTAAAGGCTGGCAAATTCCTTTACAATATTACTGTTGTAACGTAATTCAATAATGATCACCAAATAAAGTGTGTTGTAGAACATTATGGAAACAATTTCTTGGAACAGTGTTTTGCACGTATCGTTATAGAATGTCTCAGTAATATTTTTTGAGTTGGGTACCTCTCAGCATGAATGTGTCTATTTGTTGTGAAAAATGTGGAAGGCACCAAAGGTCTTTCTTTCCATTCTCCATCAACCTTGAACACCACCACTCAGTTTCTGTACTGTTTCTAAACTTGATTGGTGAGCTGGAAGCTAACAAAAGAATGACTTTTATTGATTTCTTAGATTTAATGAAGGTCGCCAATTAATTCATAGCAACTATAACTCAATTGCTTTGCATAAGTATACATTAGCTTATGGTCAACTGCAGGCATACTTTCTAATGTACATACAAGACACCATCATGCATTTACGATATCAACACACTGCAATACACTGTTGGTATAAAATGTTAATGTACATACAATTTTGTTCATCGATGTTTCTTTTTAATTCTTCAGGGTCAGCATACAGCAGGGCTATATCGCTACCAGGAATTCCTACAAAAGTAAGTAGCGGTGCAAACATATATTAACATAATACCAATTTGCATGCAAAATTAAATGAAAACATTTTGTGCTGTAGTATAAAAAAGCCTCAAAATTGTGATCTTTGTTTTTCCTCTGTGGTTTTCTCTTTTGATCTATAATGTATAAGCAACAAAAGAAATAGCGGTATCTTTAATATTTTGCTGTCCCATTTTTAAAGGTATCATAGCTGGTGTACTCTTTCATAAGTTTAACTGAATGTTGCTGAGGTAATAGCTGCACCAAGCATTACAACTATCCGTCTGCATGACTGTAAGTCAAACAGTTGGACAGAATAAGTTAAGGTTTTGTATTTAGGCATATCTTGGTGTTTTTTTGTTCGATTTTTGTTTCCGACAAATCTTTGTTTTGCAATAGTTAAAAAATGCTAAGGAAGTGTGCTAAAGACAAAAAAAATTGTTTTGAGGCTTTCAGTTTAGGGTAGCTGATTTTAAATTTAAGTGTAAGATGGTTACAGACCATGGTAAGTGTTTTCTTCTTGGCTGGCTGGCACCGTTACAGGTTCTTCTGCGCTTATTGGGTCTAAGAATTGTCTTTTTACCCTCCGTAATAATTGTTTGACCTGCATGTCAAAATGAAGGGTCGACAGAGTATTCACAGACCTGCTCATCTCTCCAGACACATAAACAATATGACATGAACCTATAACATCATTTGATTGTTAAAATCGATTACTCATCATCAGAGTTACTCTCCAGATGCTTTGAGATACTTTCCTCATGCATTTGAATCAGTGATCCGACCATGTATACCGTTTTTTTTCAAAATGAAGTGCTTCAATGATTCACTAGATTGAAAACATTGGAACTCCTGATGCAACTTTACACTACGAATTCTGTGGCTTTTTTCCCTCTAAAGCCGTTTCTTCTTTTTTCAAGCTAATTCTAAATAACTGAAAATTGCAGAAGTTTGAATATTATTGTTCTAACTTTTCATTGTACTTCTAGAAAAGTTACAAAAGACAAGATCACACAGGAAATAACTAATTAACACAGTTTTTCAACTACGCTTCCTCTATTCGTGTAACCACTTTGATCAGCATTTGTTTGATCTGATAATAGAACAAATAGCAAAGCATAAAGTTAGGATATCTCCAGCATAAGATTGATCTGTTTTAATCCAGGTTGTATAGTTCTATTTTGTAGGGTGATAAATATGGAAGTAACAACTATAAAAGTCACTCAAGTGGTAAGTCAAAATTGATAGCATTCAACAGATGACATAATTTTGAGTATTTGAAACTTTGCAGCTACATTTTTTGCTTTGTGAATTTACAGCTTGCATTAGCTTAAGATTTCTCAAAATCAATTTTTTACCATGAGCATGTTTCTTTGTCAAATTGTGTAGCCCTAAATCTATTTATTTAATTTCTGTCAATTTTCATAGCAGAAAAAACTACAAGGTTTTGCGTTTTTATTTTCTCTGAATATTGTTTAGCATTCAACACAGTTAGTCAATCCAGTTTAATTATCAACAATGGTTTACAAGTTCAAGTATACATTCAAAATACTGTGTCATTAGACTTCCAACACAAATTTGGAGAAACTTAGTCGGTAGTTCGCCAAACTATTATAGCATCGGTTATTGTTAGAACATGTAAAAATTGAAGTTAGCAGTTTTGATTATCAATAGAGTAACTGTTGAGCTTTATAGCTAAAATTCAGTTGACAATCTGCTTCAAATGGAAACTTTTAGGTTGCCTATGTGCGCCCTAGAGTGGAATGCTTGACAAGCTTTTAAAACAATTATCGTTAAACGATATTCACAGTATTTTCCTACGCAGCACCCATAAACTGGAAGTTCCCGTCAACATACAGCCTTTGACAATATGAGGGTGAAAATAACTCTCTAGTAATGACTCAGTTGAGAATCTAATAAAAAGCCTTTGTTACAAGATAAGCAGCCGATTGTAATTTTAAATTGCTAGTGCTAGATGAATGTTCGGCATTGCACAGGTAAAAAAAAACAGCTTATAAAAAGTGGGAAGTAATGTAGTTGCCATTGGCTAGTTTTCTACTCGACGAGTATAAGTTACTTAAACCAGCTGTAAAAAACTTATAAGCCAGTAAATTGCTTTACTATAATAAGAACGGGAAACCAGCTTTTAATTGTTACGTGTCATGATCTCTCGTGCGATCAACAATGATCTTCAAGTATGCTAGTAGAAACCAATAGTATGCTCGCAGACGCTTAAAGTGTGGGTGTTTTAACTGATATACAAAATCTGACCACAATTATTCCATTGTATCGCGATGTAGCTTTTTGGGCTAGTAAATAGCACGAAAGTCTGCAGACATAGAGTTTCAGAGATCAGTTCCAGTGCGTAGAGAATTTTTCATTCCTACAAGTTTATTGCTATAACTGGAAAAACAAACAGCAGACGATAGACAAACACTGAGATTTATATATCGACTACCTGTGCGATCCGGCGCTGTCAGGGTATTAAAAATCAGCTTATAGACAATGAGAAGTAATGAGAG